>NC_058051.1:18981454-19281454 GCF_020085105.1 Siniperca chuatsi | reverse complement strand
GAGGTATTTTTTCATAGCTGTCACGGGGGGCAGACAGTTTCCTAGAAAGAAAGCGAGAAGAAGAGAGAAAAACACAGAGAGAGGGAGAAAGAGATGGAAATGAAAGATTAAGAGAAATGATGAGAGTACAGGCAAAGAGGAAGGGTGCAAACAAAGAGTATAAGGCCCAATCGAAAACCATCCCTCACTCCCCCTCTCCAAAAGGGAACCTAGAGCTTCGGCCTCTTAATAGGGGGGGTGAAATGGCAGGCACTTTGCTTAGAAATGAATAACCTGGGGATATGTGTGTGTGCACGCATGTATATGTGTGTGTGCCTGTGTAGGAAGGAGGAGGATGTTAGGGGTTCCTCGGCCCTGGGTCTCTCCCTATCTTTGTGAGTAATGATTCAGACTGCCAGTGTAGTGGTGTCGCCCCATCTATAACCATTTACACACAGGCACACATACAAACAAAGACACACACATGCAAGCAGACACACACAAACACACACACACACAGAAGATTAATCAGACAGGAAACAGGGCAGGTGGATGGACATGGCTGGGTTCATCCATTCAGTCCTAAAACAGACACGCTGTAAACGCACAGGGGGAGTTTTAGGTGAAAGCAGACGCTGACCAACCAGCAGCCTCACTGACAGCTTCACTAACACAGAAGAAGATTATGTTTTCACATATACACACATATAGTATATGCACACACACAGTTTCTTTCACTACTGCCCCACACGCTTCACCATAAAAAGATACTCCAGAGATGAAACAGATCTTCTTCTTTTTAAGCATGTAACAGTAACATTAATGACAGAGTAGACTATGAAATATCTACAGTACATATGTGAGTTTTAATACAGATTAAAGGGTTGAGTCATTTTTAAAGTCCAGACCAATCTCTAAATAGTCTAGATTTTCATTATGTTAAAAGGATGACCTTAAATGGCATCAAATATCTCACATTTTTCGAAGTCTATCTCAAAACATTACTCACATGCCCATGTATACAGTGAAACAGTCTCTGTAATCATTCCTCCCGTCCATACTGGCTGTGACGAGATCCCGTCCTAACATGCCTCCAATGTAAGTGATGGAGGACAAAATCCACAGCCCTCTTTTTGTGCAAAAATATATTCCAAAGTTCAGCTGAAGCTAAAATTAGGTGTTAATTAGTCAAATCAAGTAGGTATTTTCCAAAGTTACTGTCTTTTCCGTATGAAGTCCTCCCTTTTTGTTTCCAGAGACAGTGTTTCCTTGCTGAGCTGCAACAGAGGGATAGTAAAACAAAGAGGTTGTTCTGTTTAATTCAGACTTCTGAAGCCTCATATTAGCTTCACCTGAACTTTGGAATGCATTTTTGCACAGAATGAGGATTGTAGATTTTTACTTAAATTGAAACTGTATTAAATTGAAACTTTTCATGGCTAGTGTGGACAGGAGAAACAAATACAGCAACCAATAAGTCTTTAACTGTACATATAGGCACGTGAGTATTGTTTTAAGAAAACATGAAAAAATGTGAACCTATCCTTTATTGTTCACATGTGGAAAAGGTTGTGCGAGAAGGGACAAAGGATATGTACTTAAATATGAATCTTCTTAAATATTTAACATTAAAGACCATACAAATCCTCTTAAAGTTTAAGAAAAACTGCAAAATTTTAGATTAAAGAAAATAAATGTGTTTATAGACTTCAAATGGATAAACATGTCAGTGTGAGGCTGTCTTTCTGAAAAAATCCAGCCAGTAAATAAAACAACCATTACATTACATGATGCAAGTGAACACGAGTCTTTCATAAATAGTGCTTGTCCTGTGGCTTTAGAGTAGATCGGGGTGTGGTCCAGTGGTCAGGGAAATGGCCGGATGACCTGAACTGTGCTGAGTCATGTCCCAGGTGAGGGATAGAGCTGCCTCCACTGGGCTCCGGGACGTGCACTTAACCTGCAGTAATTACTGGAAACAACACTGAGAACATGGCAACATGGAAGTCGTGGAAGTGGCTCGAAGATTTCAAATTACTCTGAGCCTCTTGGGGCACACTGCGGGGAAGCCTGCCAGGATTGTAATGTGGATGCTCGAGTTGGTTTCTTAACATCCTCTGGATTTATCAGACAGGAGGAGTTTATCACTCTGAAACAAATAACTAAAATAGCATATTTAGCAATTGAAATTTATATCCTTTGTATCCTAAAATCTGTAATACAGAGACAATTATTATATAAATATGGGACCACCAGTAGTGGCAATCACACTTGTATGGATAATGAGCTTACAAAGTGAAGACACAATTGGTCGACATTGATTGGGGTAACAGTGAAAGGGAGGAGGGAAGGAGTAAACCATGAGAGCAAAAAACGAGAAATCAGGAGGCAGAGGTAGAGTAGTAGAAGAAATAGGTTAAAGAAGAAAAGAGGACAGAATGAGTGGAGAAAAGTGGAAAAGGGGCAAAGAGAGAGAAAGCGAGAAGGACCCTGCGAATGAGACCCAAATGGCTGCTAAAAATCATTAATCTTGTGGGGATCTGTGTCAGCGAACGGCGGCGACACAAAGAGCTCTCGGAGCAGCACGGAGAGCAGCTCAGTGACCCGAACCCAATTGGCTGAGAAAGGCCCACCAGGCTTTAATAGACTTTTGCTGATCCGACACTTGTTTGCTAGGAGCCACAAAGAGGCGATTGCAGGGGCTGACAGGGGCCTGCAGGCCCAGGGGCTCCCCTCCTGGCCCATGATAAATGACCCAGGGTGGGCAGGGCCAGGGCCAGAGGAGAGGGGTGAGAGAGCCAAGAGGCAAGGAGGTCACCCAGCAAGGAGAGTGGACAGAGGAGGAGAAAGGAAGAATAAAAGGGGATACGGAAGAGTGGAGAGTAGAGATGTTTGATAAAAGTGACCGTCTTCTGATCCCCGGTGAATGACAACAGGTCCAGAGATTATGACATGCAGGGGCAGCGTTGGGAAGGAGAATCTCTGAGCATCCTGAGTAGAGAAAAACACAAGGAGAAAAAAAACGAGAATAGGTAAAAGGAGGGGTAAGGAGTGAACAATAAAAGAAAGGAGAGGAGAGGAGAGGACTCTGAGGCAGAGACAACGTCTGAAGAAAAAATGCCGGTTCGGCTCTTTTCCTTAAAAACGCCTGCTGCAGCAGCCACCCACCTCCAGATCAATCATGCCCACATGCTCATACACTGGCATACAACTGACCTGGGGTCAGCTAGGTAGTGCTACTCGCTGGTAAACAGTTAGGGAACATGTCTTGAATAAATTCTTATCACAAACATTTATACATTACACACTTGACAGAAAAATAAAAAGTCTTCTAAGATATTACACTGAGCCATTTGAGGCCTATTTTAATACCCTTTCTTTACTCTTAGCTTAATAATACACTGGTGCTATATATACTCTTCTGATGCCGCATTTTCCAGAATATTATTTGAAATGGAAATTTAATATAAGCCAAAGATGTGGTCTGACAGCTCCATATGCAGATAATTAGAGAAGGCCATGAACAACAAAGGATGCTCCTCAACACTGACACGTTAACGCCAGACAGAGTTCCAGAGAGCCGACTGATCTTGTGCAAAGCAAAATGATACATTAAAAAAACGACAATTTTATGGGCAACATGAAATGTTTGGTTTTTTTGTTTTTTTTTTTTTTTACAAGAAACAGGCACTCCTCATGACTCGACATTGTCATATTTATGCATTCAATACATCGTAAGAATTTTGTTACTTGTATGTTTCTTTAGAATTACAGTAGCCTGTTATTGGCTCAGAAAATATAGATGTAAAATGTGGTTATGAGCAGAGAATATGGGCTTTAATTATGTTATGCCTGCACTCTGATATTTGGTTCTTGTGGTGTCGCCTACATTCTGTGGTTACATAGCCCCAGTTTATGATAAGACCCAATGTTATGCATAAGCCTCAGCAAAGAGCCAACTGGAAGGAAGCCAAACTATTGTACATAGCATTGCAATTTACATTAATGAAATGACCACAGCAAAAGGCAGATTTATTGTTCTTTTTCTTCTGGGATTAAGCCAGTACAGTGCATACTGACATTTATTTGTTGTTATATTTACAACATGTCAATCAGAGACATCTAATTTCAGAAAAGGCCTACAATTATGCCTTGGCCTCCCCATCATATTTTTATATCCTCTCTGCTTCTCTGTCATTTAAAAAAAAAGACTAAATAACTGAAGTTCTGAAATTGGATCTGTCTGCAAGGGGTTAGTGCAAAAAAGAGAAAAGACTGCATGTCACTGATGATAAACATCAAACTATTAGCAATGAGT
Source organism: Siniperca chuatsi (assembly GCF_020085105.1). Classification (NCBI taxonomy): domain Eukaryota; kingdom Metazoa; phylum Chordata; class Actinopteri; order Centrarchiformes; family Sinipercidae; genus Siniperca; species Siniperca chuatsi. The sequence goes on along the minus strand of NC_058051.1, from coordinate 19,277,157 downwards.
AAATGCGCCACCAGAGGCGCCCTGTCACAAGAAATAAACCCTAATTTTCCCTGCAAACACAACTACCTTCTCAGCGGGTAAATGGTGAGAGTGTAACTGCTGTGATAACACTGGTGACGAATTATGATTGTCAAAAGTAGGCCTGTACATGAGCAAGACAGCATGCAGAGTGATTTTTTTAAGATAAACAATTGCTGTTCACTGTTAAATCGATACTTTTTCATATTAATGAGATGGCTAGATTTGGCACTTATCTCACCTCTTGTTGTTTTCCTGAAAAAAAAACAACAACTCCTCAGTCAATTATCACTGATGGGGATGTTATCTTTCTTCAGAGGCTGGCCTCTGCCTGTTTACACAGACGACACGTCTTAATAATACATGTTTTCACGGAGATAATCGATCAGTCTGGAGTAAACAAGAATGCCTGAGTAACTGCACGTTGTAAACGGAAGATGTTAGATTAGTGATGCAAAAGAGCCACTGTATGTATAGTCAAACTTGATATTTTAGAAACAAATGTAGGCTACCTCAGACTTGTCTGCTCAGTCATTTTCTTACTATTATGTTATGCCAAAGCACGGAGCAAGTGAATTAATGGAAACACTTGTTTACACACTGTGATTCGGGGTGGGGAAATGGATCATGCAGTTGTAGTGATAAAATGCGTTTTTAAGTTGTAGCTGTAAAATGTCAGTACATAATTGGACATGAGTCTACGCCAGGACAATTTTAAATGATGGCAAATTGACAACGGGACGTTTTTCGACAGATTCATTCTGTAAAACCACGTAAATAGGCTACAGCATAAATCATATGGCAGTTGTGCATCGTACAGAAAGAAAAAGCTGGAAGTTTAAATTTGCGTTTGCATTTATTAGTTCTCCAAATGGAAACTCACCTATACTACCAGTTAAAATCAGTAGTCACTGTATAATGAAAGCGGTTACGGGTAAAAACTTTTGGACTTTGAAGCCGGGGCTGCACGAGCTTTGCGCGTCTCCTTTCTCCATCCTGCGTCAAAGCTCATCAAAGCAGGACTTCCGAAAGCCCCGTCTCTCCATCTCCATCCCTCACTCTCCCTGTCAGGGGCCTTCCAACTCGGCTACCTTCCGTTTTGTTCTGCAACATTTCCAGGAATGGTCGGGGGGGACCATTAGAGTTAATCATTACGCACGCCAAACGGCCAAACACCGACCAAATAAAACCAACTGTTTACCTCAGAGTGAGATACAGAGTCTGATTCTGAATGTAAAAGGGGGAAAAAAGTATTCCTCACAGTCACTGCATCCTCCCATACAACCCATCATCAGATCCAGCGGTCTTGGCTTTCGGACAGCGGGTGAACATGCATGGATAGGTCCTGGAGCAGAATAGAAATCCATATTTGTGAGGGGAATCACGTCTCTTCCTATAGACACCCCATGGGCCTCCTGTGTGAAACCAGCAGGCCTGTTGCAGGTGTGAGATGCGAGCTGTGGGAAGCTCTGCAGCCACTGCAGCCTCCATGCGTCAACTGTTAAATGTAACATTTTAAAGGTGATTTTATTTCTGTTATTCATTCCTAAAATCCGTAGGATGGGACTCTCATTAGGGGCGAATGAGCAAGCATCAACACTTTTTTCGCTGTCCATAAGCATACGGATCACTTAATAGATCATTAACCACCGATATGCTGCTGACATGGACGCTTTTTTACATCTCGTCTCTCCATTACAGCCCGTTATTACCGAAGGGGGAGAGCCGCCGGCAGGCCTGCCTGGATCTATTAGACGGTGGACTCGGGCTATATTAGAGAGCATTACGACCTAATGGGGCTGCCGTTGGGTCGGCCTCGCTGGGAAGAGGTTTTAGAGCAGCTCGGCTCGGCACGGCACGACTCGCTCTGGGCGCTTTTGAAGTTGGAGCTGAGAATCGAGAAGCTCGCCTGCAGGTTCAGAGAATAAAAAGAGGATGACTATAATCTGAACGTTACCTGCGCAAAAAAATAAAAAAATAAAAAAATGCTGGCTTGAATTTGTAATTTGAGTGTATCAGTATGGGGTGATATCCAGGCGCTCTGAGGCTGAAAAAGTAGTGAGTGTCTAATTAAGGTGTTAGAAAGGCTGAGGATATATGACCATTCTCTCTCTCGATAAAAGCTAAAGAACACAATAGGAATAAATACAATCCAGAGTCGCTTTAAAGTACAATTTAATTATCATTGAATCAAAATAGCCAAATATTATAATGTAATTTTGGTCCAAATAATGATGTGGGCGTATAAAATCTTATAATAATACACTAAAGATAATAATACTAACAATAATAATAATAGCAATAATAGTAATAAACGATGACTAATAGGTAGGCCTAAGTGATCATCATAAATCAATCTGCCGTTTCTGTAAGGTTTCTGTTAAAAGCTGCCTCTTTCTCATTAATGCTTCATGCAAATGTTGATATTCCCTTTAAAATGTGTAATTTTATGATTTCATAGGCTATATTTTTAGCTTTCTTTTTTCTTTTTCTTTTTTTTTTAACCTTCGTAGCTGTTTATAGCAATTTAGGTCAGACTCAAAAAATATCCTTAAATTACCAGAACTATAACTTGAATTGAAAAATTTAAACCAAACAAATAAGCCCTTCATTATCGGATCTCATCTTTGGCAGCCTCCTCTTACATCCAAGCCTGATCAATACGCTCTGGTCGCGGCTGTACTCATCCGTGGATATGAGGTGGAAACGAAATGATAATCTAATCGATCCTTAAAATTGACTCATTTACAAGCAGTTTCTTTTTGCAGGGAAGCGAGACGTTTGCTCACGCTACTTCTTTTTTGTTTGTTAGGCAATTAAAATACAAATCAAATCAATCATACACGCATACATCCTGATGGAGGATCTGATCCTCTTTTGGCCAAACTACCTGTTAGACAGTGTCAGTGAGAGGATTAAACATGTGACACTGAGTGTTTATGAGACTCATGTAACAGAGATGAATTGCTGTCTGTCAAAATTGCAGGATGTGACCTTTAAAAGGAGCAATTAACGCGGTGATAAATAAAAAAATAAAAAATAAAATAAAAGGAAATCTATGTAAGCAGCATCTCACCAACTTCATCGGTTCGCGTGTTGCCCACGCAGGGGCAGCCTTGAGCCTGTTTTCTGGTGACTTCTCCTGCTGTGATGCTGCCCGGTGTAAAACAAACCGTCCGAGCCAAGAGGAGCCTCATGTGGGAATCTGGGAGTAATAACAGGCTCTGAACAAAGTCAACTTTACTTTTTCCACAAACAATACACTTAACCCATAATGATTATAACACAGGGTTATACAAACATATACAGGAGAGCTGTGGTCGTATCATAGCCAAATTATTTAAAAAATCTATGAAGTTCAGTGCAGCAGGGTCACCATATAGTCACTACTGAGGATCACAGACATATAAGTTATACCAAGAATTGTATAGGATTTTATTATGATTCCCCATTGTGGGCTATAATATAGTCTAAACCTCAAACTCTGACTCTAAGCCAAGTGTGTTTGGGACTGCAACATTAACAGCGGAATAACACATTAAAGATATGTGTCCTTGTTTGCGAGAAAGGTCAAGATTCAACTTTTCAACACTGATAAAAAATGGTGAACTATCATGTCGACCTTTATCTGTGGCAAATACAGCCTTGCTTGTGATTTTTTATGTACGCCTATGAAAGCAATGCAACATACATTAGGTGTAAAAAGTAATTAATGAGTCAATTTAATCGATTATTATTGAATCTTCAAAATATAAGAATTTGTTTCCAGAAGAAATCAAGTTGTTTCAAGCACTTTCATGACAAATAACATTGTCGCGAAATTAACGGAATAATGTGCACTCTCTTTGTTTCTTCTAGATAGTTAACCTACACAGTTTTTCTGGGAAATGATACAAGTCAAAGTGCATTTGGAAACAACTGGGACTGTTATCACCGCAATGCCAAGATTTTATATACATTTATATATATATATATATATATGATGTTTTAATATTGAACATTTTGTTTAATTATTAAATTTTCTATTGTGGACTATTGTGCCATTTGGGGCTTTTCAGTGAGCACTGTAGCCTATAAATCAGTCACATTGCTCTCATTGAGATCTGAAACTGTCATAAGAGAAGAGAAAGAGCGGTGCGTTACACAGCCGCGGATAACTGAAGGCATTTCTCTCTCCCTCTCCTCCACTTTCCTCCCACCTTCTGCTTTTAGGGAAGTCGGTCAGCTGACTGTCTGTAGCTGTCAAGACTGTATTGTGCGCCCTCCTCTCCTCTGTTCTCCTCCTCCTTCTCTTCCTCTATTTCAGCAGCAGAGTCCCGCTCCCATTGGAGAGCTGAGCGCTACGGACCCAGCCTTTCAGCTCGACGTCACAGTGCGCTATAAGGATAAAGCGCTGGCTGGCTCCAAACGCAGTCTGCTGGATACCACTGAGTGGGAGAGAGTGAGAGAGGCGAGCCTTGAAATCTCTGCGGTGCAGAGCTGGAAAAGCTGCTTCTCAGCGAAAATCAGACGCCCTATTTACTCTGCTTATTTGCTCCTATTATTTTCCTGGAGAAAAAAAACGGACTTACAACCAAGAAGTTGCAACGAGGACTGGTGCCCGTCTCAGCGAACAAACGTGGTATTTCCTTTATTATTATTATTTATGCTGATTTTTTTGTGAATACACTTCTACTGAAGGGACTGAGGTTTTACTTTTGCACTGAGACGCATTGCTTTCTACCTCCTGCCTGGTCTCCCTGCCAGATTATCCCAGCAGAAGTAGGCTATATGACGCAAACCGTGTGCAGAGCATTAGTTTGAAAGTTTTCCTACACGACTTTTTTTTTTTTCGTTTTCCTCTTTTTTCACCAATCACACGGTGTTTCATGCTACAGCAAGTCAGTGCACAGCGGTGGAGGAGCCAAAAGAACTATTGCATGAAACAAGAAAGGAGAGAAGAGACGCTGATTAATAAGTCAGTTTTTGCGACGCTTGCAAGTACCTTTGCATATCTGCAAAAGAGTCGCGACAGCAACATGAGCACAGAGATGAGCATGGGCCCGGAGCTACCCAGCAGCCCTCTGGCTCTGGAATATGTCAATGATTTTGACCTGATGAAGTTTGACGTGAAGAAGGAAGGCCTGGCCGGGCTGGAGCGCAACGGGGTGCGCCAGTGTAACCGTCTCCAACCCCAAGGCTCTGTGTCCTCCACCCCCATCAGTACACCCTGCAGCTCGGTGCCCTCCTCGCCTAGCTTCAGCCCCACAGAGCAGAAAAACCACCTAGAGGATCTGTACTGGATGCCAAACAGCGGGTACCACCAGCAGATAGACCCGCAGACGCTAAGCCTGACTCCAGAGGACGCAGTGGAGGCTCTGATTGGAGCCACAGCTCACGGCCACCCTCCGCCTCCGCATGTCCAACAGCAGCTGCAGCAGCAAGGCGCTTTCGAGGGCTACAGGGGCCCGCATCACCATCACAGCCACCACGGCCACGGCCAGCAGCACCATCACCCATATGCTGGGGGCATCCCGCACCACGCTGATGAATTGTCCGGGCACCCGGGCGGACACAACCACCCACACAGCCAGCACCACCATCACCACAGCCAGGACCCCGACAGCCCGTCCCCGGTCTCCCCAGAGTCCCACCAGCCGCTCCATCACCACCGCCACCATCATCACCACCATCCGCACGGCCACCTGAGCCAGTCGGCGGCGCACCACAGCTCCGGGGGCGGACTCAACGTGGAGGACCGCTTCTCCGACGACCAACTGGTGTCCATGTCGGTGAGGGAGCTCAACAGACACCTACGGGGCTTCACCAAGGACGAGGTCATCCGCCTCAAGCAGAAGAGGAGGACCCTGAAGAACCGGGGCTACGCTCAATCCTGCCGGTACAAGCGGGTGCAGCAGAAGCACGTGCTGGAGAACGAGAAGACTCAGCTGATTAACCAGGTGGAGCAGCTCAAGGCGGAGATCAGCCGGCTGGCGAGGGAGAGGGACGCCTACAAACTCAAGTGTGAGAAACTGACGGGGTCAGGGGCCAATAACGGGTTCCGCGAGGCTGGCTCAACCAGTGACAACCCTTCATCACCAGAGTTTTTCATGTGAGTTGTCATAGCCTTTTCTTGTGAACCCCTTCACAACAAACTTTCCCCTCCACCCCCACCTTTCCTTTCTCCACAAGTGACTGACTGGCTGATGAACAAACGATAATAATCCACACCTCCCATACTGTTTATGATTATACTAATAACGGTAACAATTATATTCATATTAGAAGAATAATCCATCAAATAGTATTCTCATATATAATCATCTCTCCATCCACGTGTCAACTGAGATACAAAGAGCAATGTAGTGTCTGATCAGTCGCAGCATCTTTGTAGATTAGTTGCTTGTAGTGAAGAGACTTTTTTCTTCTTCATCAAAGAAGAGGATCGGCTGATGAACTTTTCTTTTTTTCTCTCTCTCCTTTGAGGCTACAGCTTTTAAATAATATGTAAGTAGTGTGGGATGGCGTCGAGGCAAGTTGTCTTGTAATTTTGTTCTCCAAAATGATGACATTGTTATCAAACAACAAGCAGGCCTGACCTCACAGCCTGCAACACACGAGACTCACATTCGACAAGTGGGCCCGCAATCTGAGAAAATCTCCAAAAGCAAGACTCCACTTTATGCAAATTTAACTTCTGTCTACTAACCCGTCACGGGTCGGGGGCATTTTATGCAACAGCTCATTGATTTATTGCCTGCTTGGTTATATTCGAATATATATTGAAACAAAAAATCTGCATTAAATATTAATCCTGCATGCTGGACATGTACGGTAATAATTTCTATTTTGTACTTTCATCTTCTCGTGTATATTAAGAGCATGTTGTTGATCTGCGCTTCTCCATAGTTTTGGGGGGTTAGAGAAATGCAGCGGGGACAGAACAGCAGGACTGCCGGTGCAGTATCATATGGTTATGGGTTTCTTTGGGCTTGTAAATATTATGCAACCGCAAAACTGCACAACAAGATTGAGGAGGCTGGTTTGAACTTCTGTCTTTGTGTTGTGTTTTTATGTCATTTATTTTGTATGATTTTTTTATCATCTGGGGTATTGATTGAGAGAGGAGTGCATTTTTTATCAGTTGCATTTAAATGAGTGCACTTTTGGATGATGATTTGAAAGTTTTCATTTTGAAATTTGTGCAGACCTCCCTTCCAGGAGGACATACTATGATACTATATTGCATTATTATTCAACACAGGCCTAAGTGCAAAGTTTTAGAGTAATATTTGGACACGTGTTCTTTGAGTCTGAGGAGAAAAACATGTGGCCACAATATTATTGGACCCAGATTGCACAGAATAGGCTATTGCTACAATACTGTTTAACACACACACATTGTGGGTTAATGCTCTCTGTCATTTTAATCCAACATGGCTTTTGTGCCACTAATTCTGAAAAGTGCTGCTCTGCCTTTCTATTAACTCTTTAACAAACCACATCAAACCCAAACAAAACCTTGTTCTGTCATTCCGATTGGCGGCCACCTGTAGCATAGGCTATTATCACTGGGCCTAATATTAATGATTTCTATTTTTTAACGATATTTAGAAACAAGTGCAACAACATACTTGTTAGGGGTTTTATGTAGAGTTAATATTTAGATAACGCGAGCAATTTAATACACAGTTTGACTATTAATGCTTTATGTTTTCCTGATTTTTTTCCTGCCGGTCAGTAAAAAAGGGGACTCAGGTTGCGCAAATTCTCAAAATGAAAACAATGTGTATGGTATGTAATACGTTTTTTGTCTGTTTTATCATTATTTGATGATTCTGGTTCTGCTGGCCAGATGCATAGTTAAAGTTTTTATTTTAATGATTTAAATTAACAAACTGTCAGATCATATCGAATAAGCATGATGTTTGCATTTGAAACTATTGTCGAAAAGTCATGCATTTACCAATCTTTGGTTTGTTATGATTCAACTGTGTTGAAATCGAACTGAAACTGCAGCAGCGGGTTGTTGTTTTGTTTTCACCTGTTCCATGTTTGCGATGATGGGGATCAATTTTCAATCCTGTTTATATAAATAATAGTTAAACACTTAAATTTGAACTGTTCCATTCAGGCTGGTTTCTGTTTTGTCTTTGGTTGTTTTTGGAAGAAATTGTTTCATATTTTGCTTATTAAAGTCATTCAAATGGCAATAATTACCTCTCAGACTTTTTTTCTGCCGCCACAGGAAAAGATCTGTGATGTGATGACAAAATTAGGCGCAGACTGAGTCATATTAACAACGTACTACCAGGAATTAATAATCCTTCACACACTGCAGTGGCAGCACACTCACTTTCTGCCAAAAAAGCAAAAAGAAAATGTTGCTGGTTGTAGCCACAGCACTCATAGTTAAAGAATTCTGTGCAGAGCTTTAGGAAAACAATTTGATCTTTTAAGAACTTATTCGCACCGACCTCTGAAATTGCTTGCAATTCATTTGTCCTCGTCCTTTATTTTATTTTCAGACTTTAAGAATGATGTGGAAACTTTTGGATCAGAGCCTACTGGCCTACTGTGATTAGATCACCGGGTCTGGCCGTTTATGTGGCGCTGCAGGGAGATTCCTGTGCTGCTGGCCTCTGCTGGCATGCTGACTTCTGCAGAAACCCCGTCGTCACAAGAGCGCACGGTAAAAGGAGATCTTTGACCTTGCAACAGAGAGATGAAAACCTCAGATTTACATTAAGTGGTAAAACAATTTAGGGCTTTCGGCGTGCATGGTTTTTGAATGCACTTAAAGGCTCAATCCGACTGGTTGTTACACAATTTGAGTCTTAAAAAAAAAGTCCGACCCTGTCGCCTAAATGCGCTGAGCAAGACCTCAGCTTCAAAATAATCCCTCGTGCGCGCCTAGGGGTGTGATATGTTTATGGTTAACATTAATGGAATTTATGATTACTATGTGTCAACACACTTGCAATATCTTAGGAGACTGTATTCCCTCTAATCATTGCTGCATGCACATTCGCGCATAAAATCAGCGATTTCAATTAGATTTGCTTTACAGATGTGCAGCGTTAAGAGTAAAAACACATTCGTGACTTCGATACACAAAAATATCAACAAACACTGTCGTTCTTCAATCTGCATGTTCGGGTAGTATGACAATAGAAGTAGAGAAGTAGAAGAAGAAGGGAGTAAGTGTTGATCTGGTCCCGGTCTAGAGTTTCTGGTGTCAGAACATTATCTGCCCCGTGTCTGCACATTCTCAAGGACAAAACCGCTAGGCAGAGAATCAACCAATGAGACTCAAGGAAGGCGAGTCTAGTTTACATTATCCCTCTCTCTCCCTCCCTCTCTCTCTCTCTCTCTGGGCAGCCGCTGCAGCCTGGGGGCATGAGTGCAGCTGGGGTGAACCAGGAGAAAGAGTTATGATAATAACACAAAAACAACTGGTTTTAGTTGTCTATAGGGGATCCGTTTCACCTTCTTCTTCAGATTTTATATAGAAGCTGCTGTGTTAGTGAGTGAGTGAGTCAGACACACAGAAGGGGAAACCAGGCTTTGTGTATTGTATGTGCAGTATGATATGGTCTATTATGACTTCAGAACTCAACACACATGTTGAAGCTCAGCTGGACTCACAGAACTGAAAGAACAAGAGCCTGAAAGCTATCACCAGAGAAATCAAACAGTAACCAAACATTCATTTCTATTAAATGTCTAAAAATAAATAAAACAAAAATAAATAAAAAAGCTGTCTGACTCAAGAGTCACAAGAGAGGTTCCAATTCTATTTACACCTCCTTTCTGATAAATTTCTAAAACCAATAAATGAATATTGGACCATTTGGAAAAAAAGTGAATCCTAATAATGTATTGACAATCTAATTTATAAATCAATACACACAAATTGATCCACTAAGGTTTATTTGTGTAATGTTTTGTTGCATTATCACATATTGCATCAACACTGCCTTTTATGAATTACATGTGCATGATACAACTTTTTGACTGCTTCTTACCTGCAGGAACCATTTTAAAATTTTAAAAAGAGCAGAATGTTTTTGTTGAGAGTCACTTATGTGTAGTGCTTCATAGAGAAATGGATAGTGGAAATTTGTAAAAGACAAAGTAGGGGAGAAAAAGGCAGAGGGGGGAAAGTGGAAGAAAGCATCAGCCTCAGCGGAAGCGCCAAGGACACAGTGACCAGGCGTACTGTAATGATTTTAGTCTCCGATCACACATTCACGCCCCCCCACAGAGATCCTATCTGCATTCAGCTTGCTGTGCCAGCCTCCACCTCCAGCTCCTTGTATCTGCAGCAGCAGCAGGAGTGAAGAGCCCAGACAAGGCAGCCCCAAACCTGGCCTGCTTCTGTTCATCGCACCGGACACCACAACGTTTTAAAGCTCCAGTCAGCTACAGCAGGCCAACGGCTTTTAGAAACTCTCCAAGCGTTAGTCCGAGCCCTGCTGCAGGTATTTCAAAGCCTCTGAAGTGTGTTTGTGCATTTCTGCCTGCTCTATACATTCAAACCTAAAACACCATGAACTCATTTGCATCTTGCATAATTTCTAAGAGTGAGTGTGATTTTTCTGTGCTAATTTTACTGCATTTACTCCATTCACAGGGCTACATATGGTTATTTTAATTACTACCAGCTTCTGTGTGGTTTGAACTCTGTCTGTGTTATCATGTTGATTTAAATACACTTAGATAAAATTCCATTTAGGTATATTACGCACGCACACACACACACACACACACACACACACACACACTTACACCGAGATACATGCACACACAAGTAGTCCAGTCCACTGCCACACCAGCGGTCCATTGACTTTCATTGGAAGTGACTTCCCTGCTCCTCTAAATCACTTTGATTTCCCAGGGAATTAAAGCAAGCTTTTCCCAAGGGACACACACACACTAGAGAACATTAACAAGTTACTGAGAGGGTTTTTCAGTGTGTATGTGGGTGTGTGTTAGTGTTCACCTACCAATGCAAACACAATGAGAATAGGAATTGAAACAAATATGTTGCTCTAATTAGTCTTTGTCTATTTGTGTTTTGATTTATACAGTTGAGTGTTGTCAGACGCTCCTTGGCGGTGAAAACGACTGCTTACTATTCAACATATCTCACTGGTGTGTGTGTGCATGTGTTTCAGGCTAGCTGTTGGAATCTCACAGTTTTCAGCGCGCTGGACCTGAGTCAATGGCAATCTATCTTTGCCATCTTCTCCTCGTCTCTCACTCATCTCGCTCTCGATTCTTCCCTTCATCTTCTCTCCTTCTATCCTCAGCCAAGCCCAGCCCTGTCTGGAGTTCATCAAGACGGCATCACTGTGTCTGTTATTTATCTTTAGCCTGTTACACCGCATACACACACACACACACACACACACGCACACACGCATATAAACAAAAACACACACTGACCTGTGCTTAAATTTAAAGTGTGTGGCGTAATATTTTGTTTTACATGCTACATTTTGATGTAACTGGCCGAAAATATGATTTTCCATATAATAAATGCTTGCCGAATGCTTGACAGTAACATTACAACAAAAACTTTTTTTTTTACTGTAATTACATCAACACAACATTAATGATAATATCTCAAAAGGCTCAATTTCCACACAGTCGAGACGAGAAGAAGCCGTTGCTTTCCGCTGACCTCGTCCACTGCAGCCTCTCTTCGTGATGAATTTGTACCTTCATGGTCACAACCAGTCAATGGTCTCTATGATGGATACCTATGGCCATGGCCGCAGTGAGTCGATGAAAGTGACCCATGTGTACATCTCTGCTTCCGGGATGTGAAACGCAATTCCAGGTGGGATTGATCCATGTCTGGCCGCTGCGGGAATAAGGCCAGAGGGAGAAGATAAGAGCAGACACCGAGCGGTCAATGATACGTTTGAACCATCAACCTCTAATGCAAACAGGACGCTATGATGCCCCCTTTCCTTAGACTTTTAAAGGTATACAGACCACATTTCATCAGGAAATGTGAAATCCGCTTGCTGCCGTTTAAGCAGTGCTAACTTTAACTGGAAATCAGTGGTGAAGGAAGTATTCAGATCCTTTTTAGGTAAAAGCAGCAATACTGCAATATAAAAATAACAATAAAAGTCCTGCATTGACAATTTCACTTAAGTAAAAATACACAAGTATTAGTAGCAAAATGTAAAGTAAAAGTACCTATAATGCAGAAAAATTACCCCTGTGAGTGTTAAACTATTATATATTCTATTATTGTATTTTTATTACTGATACATTAATGTGTAAGCACTATTTTACTGTTGTAGTTGGTCGAGGTGGAGCTAATATAAACTATTCTACATATTGTTGAGTAGTTTAATCTATAACAGTGCATCATCTTTTTGCATGTAAAATCTTGATTTGCAAAGTAACAAGTCACAATAGCTGTTAAATAAATGTATTGGAGTAAAAAGTACAATATTTCCCCCTGAAATGTAATTGAGTAGAGTATTGAGTAGTATAAAATAGCATGACATGGAAAGTACAAGTACCTCAAATTTACTTAGTTACATTCCAACACTGCTGAAAATATTACAGATGGGCTCAGAGGAATCCCAAAGTGAAATAATGCAGAATCATCTTGGGAGTGCAAAGCATGACTATGATTGAGCTAGTGCCAAAACAATGTCTGTTTATGGAAAATTAATTGACAACAATTTTGATAATCAATTAATCATTCAAGTCATTTATTAACCAAAATGCAATGCTTGAGCATTTTGCTACATTTCCCAGACCTGTGAACAGTTTCATTTAGGAACTATCGGTAGAAAGAAAATAGTTCCTTCATGAAACTGCTCACAACAAATCGGTGGATTATCTTGAGTAACATGATTTCTGGAAAGAGACATTGCTGTTGAGTTTTTCAAATGTATTTTTTGGCACTTTGAGCACCACAAGCCAAGTGCTATATAGTCCCATTATATTAAAAAAATGCAGACATCTCTATAACTGATGTCTTCAAAACTCGGCAACTCACACCAAAACAATCTATATTATTGATTTTGGGGTGAACTGGCCCTTTAATAGACTAAGTGATTAATCGAAAAATAATCCCTCGATCAAATGAACAAATTCCAAAGCCAATTATCTTGGTTAAAATGTCTATAAAGATTATTTTCTATTCACCAATACACTAGATGTATATCCTACCAGTCAATTAACTCTACAGAGTACCTGCCTTGCATGAGCGCTGTTGGTGTGCTGTATCATCTCCGTTCTGTGTTCTGTGCTTTGGCCTGTTGTCGCCCTAAGATGTGAAGTAAATAATTGAATGGATCCATTAATAAATAAAGTGCAGGGGGAGAGAGGAAGAGGAGGGAGGGAGAGGAAAGATGGGAGAGACAGGTCACTCATCTTTACAATCACGGCGCAGGGAGTGGCATGACTGCAAACACGCTGCCACTTCTCTCTCTCTCTCTCTCTGTGCTCTTTTTCTCCCTTGGAGGTGTCTGGACATAATAAGTATTAGCTGTAGTGAACTCTAACTCTGAGCTCGGAGCAGGATGTGGCATTTCAACACATTTCCTCCCTGATCCAGCGGGACAGGGCTACTTCCTGTAAAACAGGTGGAGGGAGGTAACATGGAGCTACCACCATAGAGCCGGGCCAAGTCTACCTTTGACCCAGACAAACTGTTTTCCAGTAGGCCTTGGTAAATTCCAATTGGTGGGTGTTATTCCTATATGCTATAGCCTGCTATTTAATATGAAAACCTGCCAAGGGAGCTGTAACTGAAAAAGCGAATATGAAGTTGTGGTTTTGAACCGTATAGAATTTTACGAGGATTCATTATCAGCTATTGAAGAGCTGCAGTAGTAGCTGCAATTTTATGTTTCCTGTTACAGTAGGTGCCTTTTTGGCAGATGATAATAACTTTTTCTTCCTCCTCAAGAACACAGAAATTGCTTTTGTATTTATTTCTGCCTATATTTGTCTGTTGTTTGGGAAACAAATCAGACAATGCAATTCTGGGGTGAAGCACCAAATAAGGGAGTTTGAATCCAAGTTCTACTGAAAGCTGCCCTCAAGTCACATCACTGCTCTTACATGCCCAGAAAGTATATATTTTCTCTCTCTACTAATTCTACACTAATGCTCACTCACTGCTCTCTGCTTTCTCGCTTACCCATTCACCCCATTCTTGCATTTGCTCTCTTGCTTTCCCCTTGTTTTCTCTTTCTCCGGGCCTTCTTTTTTATTTTACAGCCTGATCTCTATTTAGATTTCCTCGTTTGGAGTTGCCACAACGCTCCCCGCTGCCAACATCTGTAAGTGGTTTGGAGGCAAGACACACTATGGAAAAACATCAAAAAATAAAAAGAGCAGAACGGCGCTCTACTACCAGGGTTAGATAGAACAGAGGCTGTGAAAAGGATACAAACTGCACTGGGATCAGAGGCACACGCAGGCGGCAGGCCAGGCTCCGTCTGACTGAAAGCATAAGGTTGGCAGTGGAAGGAGATAAGTGTCTGAATCGGGGAAAGACATTCATATATTCTGTGCAAAACATAAATGCAATACCTGCACATACTGTACTGTAGCTTAGATGGGTGGGGGTGATGTGTGGCGTTCTTGGGACCCCACAGTTTGGGGTTTACTGAGGATTGACCTCAATCACGTGTCAGGTTTTAGGCAGATTGGATTTAAGCTGCAGCACTTTTAAAGAGATTATGTTATTGTAACAGATTAGGGGAAGTAGATACATTGAAGGGAGCTAATGAGGGGTTTCTCCCCTCCCCAGCTGCCAGCCTAATTCAGTGCTCACTGTCCTGTTGATAATACACACTACAATAGTATTACTGTGGCATTAGAGGCTTTACAGTGTTGTGGCAGTGAGAGCCACTCAGTGGCTTGACAATGTGGTAGAGGTTGTGCGTTGCATTTACTATACCATTTTGTGTGAGCATGTGGCTGCTCTTTATGCACGTGTGTAAGGGTTGGAGCGAGAGAATGGAGAGTTTGTGTGTACAGTAGGGTCTCATTAGGTAATGAGGATGATTACGCTGCATTAGGTGGTGGAGAAGAGAGGCAACAGCCACAGGGTGGGAGAAGAGAACATGTGTCTGTGATTTGCAGCATAAGCACATACCATTTAATTGACACAAGCTCTCTCCGTCTCCTGATTGGTGCAGAGCTGTCCTCTGCATGTCTGCTTGGCCCTCTCTGTCCTTGACTCGGAGGGCAGAGAGACAGATGTGGTGTGAAAGGGGCGGAGTAGGGGAATACAGAGAGTGTGGAAAGGTACTGGGCTGAAAGTCGGCTGCAGTTAGAGGTAGAGAGTGGAATATTGGACGTGTGTAAAAGTGTTTTATAGGTCAGTCCGTCGCAGCCATGTAAAGCAGAAGAAGAAGATGGAAAGGTTTTGTCTGGGAGTCCCCATGACAGATTGTTAAGTAATGCTATATGACTCTTCTAAAGGAGTAGTGGAGAAACTATGAGAGCATCACCCAACATAGAGGAGTAGTTGGCTGGATGTGTGAAGACAGGCTTCCCTTTGCATGAAGCTGCCCTCTCTATTCCCCTTCTATAAGTAGGCAGGTATTTTTACCCAGGATAAAGTGCTGACCCAGTCTCAGGTAATTACACCCCTGTTGGGCTCTGGCACAGACATGTCAGGGCGGTGCAAAGTGCACCTTACACCCTAGCTACGGGTAAACCACACTTATCTCACTATTTACAAGCGAGTATAGAGCCTCGCTCCACATGAGAGGGAGGGAGGAGGGCATACCTTGGCAAAGCCAGAAAACCTTTCTCCTGGCAGATGCCCACTGACATCCCATCCCCCATCAAAGAACACAAACTAAATTAAACTATATTCTATATTTATGCAGAGGGTGTGATCAAAGTAAGGAAAAAAATAATGCCAAACTGAAGGATTCTGGCAATGTTGTGCCCGTGTGTGGTACATTTCCTGGCATGAATTCAATCCAATAATCCCTAAGAGGGTTAGGCATGTTCTAATCACTTCTAACATAATAATGTTGAATGATCATGAATGATGCATATCTTTCTTGGAAGCGGTTTTCAAAAGAAAACAATGGCCCTATTAACATGTCAGGATGTGTTGATGCTTCAAAATGATTTGAGGAGCATGACACTGACTTTGTTTTTGGACAGAGTTGTTAATAACATAATAATATAATACCACCATATGATCCTATCTATAGTACATGAAGGTATTTAAGGTCTGCAGGCTGGCCCAAGGCCAAGAGAACCTGAGGGTATTTGGGCCAAGTTCAGGTTCATTTTCAGGCTCAAACCTAAAATATAAATAACACTACTTAACATGCAATGTTACTGTTAAATTCAGGTTTTAATATTACATATTAAAACTACAATGATAGACTTAATACAGCAAACACTGGTAATTTTGTCCTTGTCTTGTCACACACGTTCTATGAGTAATGGCAAGTCAACAGGTTGCAACTTGCTCGTTTGCTAAGTTTGACTGTATTGGACAGATATAGAGAATATAAAAAAACAAATGGGTAAGGCAGAACTTCAGTCCAACAGTTGTCAGGAAAATATGCACATGCAATATTTTTCTCACAACAAATTGACTTTTCGATTGACTTTGATAGAGAAAAATAGATTAGATTATTAGTGGCTTCAGGCTGAAAAAGGTTTTTTAGCTGTTGGGCTAGGCTGGGCTCTGGCCTGAATTAGGCCGGGTCAAACTATGGCCGAATTTTCAAGCCAATGCAGTGTCTGACATGAACTGTTTTACTAGCTTCAGAAGGATGGAGGGTTCAAATTATGATCACTTTGAATCATTCTGTTTAACAATGATTACTCTTTGTGCAAAGACTGGACACAAGGCAAAGTAATTATATTGGTGTTTCATCTATCATAACAACACCCTGTATTTAATGATGTTGTCAAGGTGATATTAGCCCAGTTTCAGCCTCCATTCCATGTATAACCTTCTACTGGATGCCTTTAAGAGGATAGTCTGCACTAAAGCCACTGAACATGTGTTTTTCTCAGACTTTGTCTGTGAGCTGAGCAGGAAATCTTTAGACCCAGTTGTCTTTACAAGAGACTTTCTCCAGTATCTATATATCTTCTCTCCCATTAAATGCATGTTCTATGGAAACTATGTGCTGTGAGTTGCTAGGCAAAGCAGAGGCTAAGGGAAATGGCTGTGGTCAGACCATAGTCCTTGAAAGAGAGGAGGAGATTAAAGCAAGAAGAAAAGAAAAGAGGGGGAGAAAAGAAAAAAATTTAAAGGAAAGCGCTTTCTGTATTTAAATCATTTACCTATGTACGCATACACACATACAGTATGTGCACACATATGAATAAAGACACACACATGCACAAACGTGCTAGGACTGTTCCAGCTGAGGTGCTGTGTGTAATAATATGATGGTGGGAATGTGCCACTGCATGTTAATTCTCTCTTCACGCTTGCGTTGAGGAACACAGAGCCACTAATTGATGCTAAACAAACTGCTGACCCAGACTCAGGATGAAGGTCTGTCACTGATGCACACTCAGAAACACACACTGGTACACAAATCATAAAATGTACTATTTGCCCCAAATTCACAAAAAGTGAACAACAACAACTCTAGCTAAACAAATCCAAGGTTTCCTAAATTGTCAAACACTTTTTTTGTGTTCTATAAGAGGCTTATAGGTGCAGAGCTTGAAAGTCATCCACCACATGCACAAAAATGAGACGCCTAGGTGGCAATCTGCAATGTCCTTGGCTTTTTGGAGGTACATTTGGGAGTGTGTGTGTGTGCCTGCATTAGGAGAACTTTCTGGATGGCGGGGGGGCCTGAGAAGGTAAACTCCTACTCATCCTTGACACACACAAACACAGGCATACATACACGCATGCCGGCCCCTAAAGGAAGCTCCTGGGAGGCACAACGACGCCTTTGTGTGGGCCAGATTTCCCATGTCTCCCTGCTCCAGCACACAGATAGATCATCTCAGTATAGCCTGCTGGATGAAGGGCAAGTGCATGCACGCTGTGCAGAGAGAGAAAAAGAGGGAGGGAGAAAGAGTGGGAAAGAAGTTATAACCCAAACCACTTCTTTCCTTTTTCTTTTCACACTTTCCCCTTGTCTCATGTCTCCCATGTCTTTCCCTCTGTCTCTCCCTCTGTACACTCCCCCTTTTCTCTCGCTCTCTCCGCAGAGGAATCCAGTCTCTCCGTTGGGATTGGAGCTCTTTGAAGGTGATCCAGAACTGTACTGCTCGCTGCCTCTGCTCTCCTCCCTACCTCACTCCTCCACCCTCCACCCTCCACCCCCCGCTCCCACCCCTCAGCCCCTCAGGGGGCCTGGATCCCGCTCAACCGAGAGCAGCCGTGCTCCAAATCCAGGACCGGGCTTAGCGTTCCTGCCGCAGGCCTTGCTGGCTGTCCCACTGCACCACAGAGAGACAGAGAGGTGGGAGGCCTGGGAAGAGAGGAGCAAGGGGGGATGACAGAGGAAGAAACAAGGGAGGTGGGAGGTGGGAGGTGTGTTTGGTCACATTCACAGTTGGCATTTGAGATACAGAGAGATTAGGCAGGAGATGCTGCTCCACCAAGCAAACGTTTCTCTAAATCCAGCTCTCCCCTTCCTTACTGATCATCTCTCCCCTTTCCCCTCTTTCCTTCACATAACTGTTTATTTTCCCTTTCATTTCATCCTCACACTCCCTCCCTTTTTCCATCCCACTTCCCCTCTTCCCTCCATCCCAAGGGCAAGCTCACAGACTCGTCAGACTGGTTTCATTGGCACACCTCGAACACACAAACACACACTTGGATGCCAACATACACTCAGACACATACCTCTTCACTTTAAAAGAGGGTCCTTCACTCAATGGCTCGAGCAGGAAAAGAGAGAATGACAAACAGACAGAGGAGGAAAAAACAAAGAGAAAGAGGCAGATAAAGGGAGGGAGTGAACTGAAGAGATGTGCATTCCTTTGGCTTGCCTGGCTCGGGAGTGCAGGAGACGTGTTGCTGGCTGTTTGGTTTATTATCCCCAAGCCATATGGGTTGGCAAGCTTTTGGGGCGTGGTGGGATACATTTGTGTGTGTGTGTGTGTGTAAGGGTAAGGCAGAAAGTGTGATTATACTTACAATGTGTCTTTTATCACCTACAGTACGTATCTGTGTGTGTGTTCCAGGCCACAATAATCTGAGGAACCACACTTCCAGATTACTGCTTTCAATAAAACATAGAGCTTCCAGTACCTACATACCAATTCATACCACACATGTATACACATGCACACACAAGCAAATTTACTCAAGTTGGTAATTTTAAGCTATTTGTGACATAAATGCAAACTTAATTGACTGCAACTTAATCATAATGACGTGATGGAATGGTACCATGCAGCTGTCGTTTTGATACTGCTCCATATGATATTCATGGATAATAATAATTCAGGTTTATTGCAGCTTGAGTCTGATTTTCATAGTTGTGGCCATCATTTTTATAGGTTATGATAAGATTGTACTCACAAAAGTAATTGCTGAGTTCTGGGAACATACAAGTATCTGGATTGTCCTGTAAATTTGTTCTCTGCACTGTGTGTAAGTATATTGAGAGTTACTGAGAACCGGAGACACATTCCTAGTATATGTAAACATACTTTGCCAAATAAAGGTGATTCTGATTCTGATACATATGTTGGTCAAAGTTGAAGATGGTCTGTAAACTGTGATGGATGCTTACAATATACAGTTTGGGGAAATAATTTCACTGTCCACCTTTATTTTCTCTTCCAAGTAGGTTTGACAAAGCTAGGGATTTGTTTAGAACCTGTGTGATCATCCGATTGAAATTAATTGATTACACTGTTATAAAATACAACATTAACCTTCAGGATAAAAGAGCTGTATCACAGACAGTTTGTGAGACTTCACATCCACTGATCCTTCATCTACATTAACAAATGCTGTACTAATAAAGTATATGTCTGACTGTTCTCAGCTTGATATTCATTAGATGGACAGTATTAAACCCTTAAAAGGGTATTTTTCAGTTACAAACAGCTAGCTAATGGGTCATTACTTCATGTCATTACAATGTCAGCATTGGCTTGACTTGACTAACAACGTATGTTTGTTTGTTTTCCCCCAAAATATCCGATCAACTCATTGCAATACAATGACCGCTCGTAGTGACTACAGCACTGTTACACTTTATGGTTATGTTTAGGCACTGGCAGCACTTGGTTAAGGTTAGATTGTAAGATTGTGGTCTGGTTTAATGCAAAAAAACAACAACTCTGCAGTGACTTGAAGCACAACATGTTTATTAACATTTAACAAAAATCATGATCTTTCCCCAATCTTAACCAAAATGTTGTTGTTGCCTAAATCTAAACACAGACGGGGAGTCTGGATGCAAACTCGGGTCTCTGGTGTCAAAGTCCTGCATTCTGTATGCCCGCAATCCACCCCAATCACCTCCCTGTAATTCTGGTGTGGTACATAAATGCGGCACTTCATTCACTTGAAAAAACGTTGCCTCTGAACATAATCCAGGCAGAGATTACCTTTTTCATCACAACTTAATTAGGAAAACAATTTAGTAATATATAAATGTAATTCCTAGGAGACAGGATTGGTGTTCCCAGATCTCAGCTATTAACATGGTGACTATATTGTTATTATTGCAAATAGGAATGATGGCCAAACCTGCAAAAATAGGACTCAAGTATAAACCAGAGTCCAGAGCCAATCAGCAGCTCCATAAGCACATTCTATATTTTCTGCATTCCTCAGTTATTTCCTCCATCCAATGAAATTCTTCTGACTCTGTTACTTTCATCTTAATCACCTCTTTCTAGCTTCTCCCTGTTCTAACCCTTCAACGCCACAAGGGTCAGCAGCGGTGTGTACGCTGTGTGTGCCTGAGTGGGACTGCTGCTGAAGGTGTGTGCCTTTTGTGTGTATGTGTGCAGGTGTATGTGTGGAATGAGCAAGCTATCTATAGCCTGTGTATCCCTGGGGATTTGAGTCTTAAACTCCATATTCATGACACATCACTGTGGGGATTAGAAGGGCATCATCAGATAGAGGGGCTTACGTCAGCAGGCGCACACACACACACACACACACACACACAGAAAATAACACAGCCACACACTCTCAACAGCAGTCTTACCCTGGAAAGCACAGCATATACACTTTCCAGGAAGTTCTTATTTCTGAAGGAAGTGTGTTTTTTCTATACATGCACATCAATAAACCAATGAAAGGATAGAGAGGACACCCCTCTAAGACTACAACTGGTATGTTATGGCAGTGTAGCCAAGATGATTGCTTTGTATCACTAACCGGAATAGTTCAGTGTTAATCTGAGCAGTGATTATTTGCCTAGTTGAAACTAACAGCCTCCAGTGTTCGTCTAGCACTGCCAATTCAAACACTTTGAGTTGGGCTGGGGAGTGCAAATTGTTGAGAAGAGAACAAACCGAAATGTGTGAGATGGATGTGGAGGTTGGGGTGGGGGTGGTGGGGTTGATTAAGGCCAAACCACGTGGAAGCTGATCTGCAGGGGACGTGAAGAGGGAGGGGGGTGTTAGTGTAGGCAGCATGGATCTGTGTTGTGATTGTTTGTTCATGGCTGTGTGTGCATCCATGTGTGTTTGTGTGTTCTTATCTCCTCTGGTCCACAGCAGCAGGAGCATCAGAGGAAGCATGGCCTTTCCTTCCTGTGCCTTTCACACTGTCACAACACACATGAGCCATAAAACTCTGTGGCTCCGTCCAACATATACATATATATATATATATATATATATATATATATATATATATATATATATATATATATATATATATATATATATATATATATATATATATATATATATATATATATATATATATATATATATATATATATATATATATATATATATATATATATATATATATATATATATATATATATATATATATATATATATATATATATATATATATATATATATATATATATAGAGAGAGAGAGAGAGAGAGAGAGAGAGAGAGAGAGGGAGAGAGGGGTTTTCTTGTGAGTGCAGAACACGTGTGTGTGACTTGTGGCGTACAGCACATACCATTTAATTGACACAATCTCCTTCTTCTGTTTGGCGCAGAGTTGTTTTCTACTGGGAGGGAAACAGGGAGCAATTGAGGGCAAGATTAAGATACAGCTAAGGTGAGTGAGGAGGAAAAGTGGCCTAGCAGCAGTAGAGGGTACTGGGACAGTGGATGTTCAGTATGGGCTGGTGCCCTCCACGGGGAAGCTGAGGAAGGACACTTCTCTACCCTACATTGTGCACCTGGCGCTGGACTCTGGCAGGCTGCCATTCCCCTGCTTCCCAGTTTCACCCTGTGCTATCCATCCACTGCTCAACAGCACCTCAGCCTCCCTCAGCCGTCCCTCTCTGTCAGTCCCAGAGTTGTCAGTAGCACTTTCATTTACAGTCTGGTTTACACTATCAAGCCAGGGAGGCCCATTGAAAAATTTTATAATTGAGAAATGTTACTTGTGAGTAATGGGCCATTTCTGGTGTGAAATTCATTAAAATGTGTTTGTGTAAATAATCGTTTTATGGTGGTGGAAGAAGATCAAGGCTGCCTTTCAATTACCAGGTAATGAAACTAGCTTGCAAAGAGTGCCATGTACTGTGAGAATGACAAGTTATTTAGTATGCATTTGAACTGTCTAGTCTGATTTGTTGAGGATGTTTCCTGAACAATTTGAAGAAGTCTATACAGATTTTACTCACAGTTTCCTGCAGCCAGTATAGTGGAGATGGTCCACCTTGCTTTAAATAAAGACTCTGCTAAAGACTCTCTCTACTAAAGTCAGAGGAAATTATTACACTGTTATAAAATACAACATTAACCTTCAGGATAAAAGAGCTGTACCACAGACAGTTTGTGAGACTTCACATACACTGATCCTTCATCTACTATTTGTTAATGACTATTAACAAATGCTGTACTAATAAAGTATATTTCTGACTGTTCTCAGCTTGATATTCATTAGATGGACAGTATTAAACCCTTTAAAGGGTATTTTTCAGTTACAAATGGCTAGCTAATGTGTCATTACTTCATGCATTACAATGTCAGTATTGGCTTGCCAGGAAAAGTTACTTTTGTAACTTTTTATATTGTATTTTTATAATTACTCCTGCACGACCACAACAACATAAAAATAAGCACATATCGAGCCTAACTCAGTAGCTTTGAAAACATATTCAGTTAAAAAGCACTCTGCCTTTGGTCTCTCATTGTGCAGTACTGATGATTTGCTGTAGCCTGAAAGAGTCCATTTAAAAGTAAGGTTAACCTTGGTATTCTATTGTCTTTTAACTATCAAATACTCACCGCCTGTAGGCTTGAGAGGTGGTTTTGAAAAGTTTGTAGGTTGCTCCTTTGTGGAGGACAGCAGGTGTAGTCAGGTTGGATTCACAGCATTTACAATGGATTCCAATGGCAAACTGCAGTCATGGCAAAAAATTAATGAAAATATAAATAAGTGTCAAATCCCCCCCAAACTTTTCAAACTGCAATGAGGAGCAAGAACGTGGCAACAGTGCTGGGCTGTGTGGCGATATTGCTGCGGTCACACACGGTCAGAAATGCAGTTCACATGAAATGTGACCCAAACCCAAAAATACTTTTTCCTATACACAGTCCTTAAAAAAACCTTTCCAAAACTGCTGCACAATACCACAAAACAAGAAGGTGCTAGATGCAAAAAACAGCAATGAAAAAAGATCACCACTGCATCAAATACATTAAGCTTTTGGTCACAAAGACCTACAAAAGAAACAGCAGTAAAACAATTAATACATTAGTCTGAGTGCCACAAAAACTCCAAATTGATCCTCTGCATTAATACTGTACAATTTGAGCCATTATAACATGGTATCCAGTTGTCTTAACACAACCATTACGAGGAGGCCATGCTGTGATATGGAAGTAGTAGTAGTGCATCCTATGAGAGAGATAGAAACACTGTCTTTATCAATATACTATAAGTACAATATATAATGTACAGAAAACACACACTATATACAACTGTGGGAAATGGGGATTAATGTGTACACAGGTGGTGTTGTGCTTCACACACACGTACACACACAAACACTCTCTTTCCATAGAATACTGGGGTGGGAACGGTGCCAAACCAACACTTCATTTCAATTTCAAATCCGAGGCCTGACTTTGACCTTTCAACACAAAAGTAGTTATAGACTCACTCTCAGCTTTCCCCCACCCACGTCTGTTATGAGGCTTGTCAACACACACTCCTCGCCTTCATCTTGCCTAGGATTTCATTCAGATTATTCTTTTTCCTATTATTCTTTATACCGTCACACACCTCATCTTCTGACGATTTCATAAGTCCTTCTCACGAGTAACCGTAAATGACTCGTACAGCTCATCCTTGGTTACTTCCTGTTTCCTGTGGTCTTTGAGCAGTGCTTCCTGTCTCTGAGAGTTCTGTGGAATGTCATCTTTCATCATTATGGGACACTGACACATCTGTCGCAGAAAAATGCGAGAGCATTTCTCTCTGCTGTTAAACTGTCAACGCTGATTGTGTGAAAAACAGAAAAAAATAGAGGTAGGAGGGAAAGTGAGAAAAAAGGCTGTGGGTAGAGGAATGAGTCTGCAGCCAGTAAGGCCACGTTTTATCAATGTTTGCATACTTGCATACAGTACTAGAGCTTTTCAAAATGAATACTACTAATAATGCCAAAGATACCTGTAGGCATACCTTTAGGAAACATTTAGGAATCGTTATCTATTTCAGGATGTGATCATGACATAACCAGTGACATAAGCCCATCAGTACTATCACAGAATGAGATTTACAATCATTTCTCACTTCATCCTGCAAATGTTAAGTTTTCTGATCACCAAATGGCAGTTACACAACGCTAGTGATGGGGAGGGAGCGTGTTGCTCTAAGCCAGAGGAAGGGTGTGTGAGCGTAAAATAACACCAAAAACTACACCAAAGGAAGAGAGGAGATGGAGAAAAAGAGTGGGAGGAAAGTGGGAGATGGAGAGGGGGTACCCAGACGGGTCCAAAAACCTGTCAAGGTATTTCCTTCTGCAAACACAACATTTGTGGGACTGTACAGAGAGAGGGGTGCCGATACACACACATACACAAAATCTAACATATTACGCTAAAAATACAGTGGTCAACAGTACAACTTTGATTTAACGCATTCTTTGATTGGGTAGGTCTCAAGCCAACTCCCGTTTTCCTGTGCAGCCGTGTCTGCCATCCACAGCTGTAAGAACACACACACCAACTTAATGAGCCATTCAATACCCCCACAAGCTCCAGACTTTGTGAGCTTCCTCACCAGTGTCCAAGTCCCTTGGTATCTCATGCCTTTAACAGCCCCACTCCAGATACACACACACACACACACACACACACACACACACACACACACGCAATCACACTATTCCTTCGTTTGGTCAATGTCTCCTCACTCCTAATTCTACACCGCATATGCCTGCATGCTCTCACATAAATATGTACACACCTACGCACACACATTGTCCCACTGCTCTCCTTCTACGCCAGCTGTAGTCCACCCAATGTGTTTACATAGCCTGCTGAACCAAGACGAAGAGGTGGGGGGGAGTACCGAGTATTGGATGGACAGACCAGGGCTCTTTGTCTGAAGGGGCTTTCCTGTTCGCACAGGAAATGGTTAAAGAGGGGGAAACCAGGAGCAGGAGAGGCAAAAGCAGGATGAAAATAAACAAGACAACAAACCAAATGATGATAGGGGAATGATACCAGGAGAGAACAAATCAGGCATGAGGAGAAGGAGACAGTAGTGACGGCTTGAGCAAAGAAAAGGTCATGGATTCTCATGGAAACATATGTCCTGCTGTTCAGATAAGCCACAAAACATCGAGCGCTGGACCGGGAATCATGATCTACTCTCCTCAGCTGTCTCTTTCAACCCCCCGCCCGCAGCAGGTTAGATTACAGATTAGACTGTGATGCAAACCTGCAGGGTATTATAACAGCAATGTAGCATTTTGCATTTTGACTTCACTACCTGTGGTTGTTGACTCACAGGATAAAGCTCAGTGTGAATTGTGGTCTCTTCGTGGCAAATGTCTCGACCTTTTCCCCCATTATTTTGAAATCAAATCAACACACAGCTGTGAATGGATGTAAATGATTTACCTATTGTGTGTGTGTGTTTCATGTTCTTATATCCCGGTGGGGACTTCAACCTGAATGCACACTAACTCATGTGGACTTGCTTGAGGTCCCCATGGGTAGAGACTGCTTTTTGAGGGTTAAGACTTGGGTTTAGGGTACATGTTACAATTAGGTTAAGCTTAAGGTTAGGGAAAGGGTTAAAGTTAGGCATTTAGTTGTGATGATTAAGGTTAGGGTAAGGGGCTAGGGAAAGCATTATGTCAATGACTGTCCCCCACAGGGATAGTGAAACAAACATGTGTTTGTGTGTGTGTATTTTCTTGTTGCATTGCCATGTTGTCTTGCAACTGTGTGGTGAGTTTGGGTGGGTCAGTGGTGTGTAGTTTGTGCGCTCTGGTCATGGATGGGGTTAACGCTGTGTCTGCCCTGGCAGGCTGTCTAGACCCGATGACTCTAATATGTGTGTCCATGTTCGTGTTTGATGGTGGTGGAGGAGGAGTAAACAGCCATTTATCACAAAATAATGATTTAAAGCTGCTAATTACTCCTCAGTATCCTCAGGTAAAGACAGCAAGAGTGAAAACTAGCTTTCACAACGTTTTCATGCCCTCTTATTCTTGTTCTCCCTCAAGTGCAGGTATCTGGTAAAACAATTTGTATATATTTTAATTCATGGGTATGGGTAAAAATGGGTGAGGATAGGCCCTGGGTGAAATAAAGTGAAGAACATAGAAAACACAAAACACAAAAACAAAAACAGAAATAGAAAACATCTTTAGCAGCATAATTGAGATTTTTAAAACTGTGATTACTACGTGTTTAAAGGAGTTCGACATTTTGGTTAATAAGCTTATTCGCTTTCCTGCCAAGCGTTATATGAGAAGATTGATGCAAGTTATGTACTGGAACTATTTCTTGTCCAGGCCAGTGACCTTCCAGGAGTCTTGTTGTCACCATGAGGTTGCCAGACAACCAACTCCACTAAGTGTCTGATCTGTGCACAGAGCCAGACTAGCTGTTTCCCCCTGTTTCCAGTCTTTATGCTTAAGTTAAGCTAATTGCCTGCTGGCTCTAGCTTCATATTTAGCATACAATTAGGAGTGTTATCAATCTTCTCATCTCAGCAAGAAAGAGTATTTCCCAAACTGTTGAGTTATGCATTTAATTTCAGCCACGTACTATTAAACATTCGTTCAGGCTAGTTAAGACTTCTTTGGTTGTTGGCCAAGCTCAAGTCATAAATAGGTGAGTATGTATATTCAAATATGGGTCACAGGTCCTACTTTAACAGAACAGGCTCTAGACAATTAGAGACACTGTAATTGCAAGTTGGTTTTGGTACCGAGCTGTGTGGGTTCGGGGCAGGTACGAGTTTGTAAAACTGGACCTGAGTAGGACTCTTCTGTCTGTGTACCTCTACTCCCTGCTTTGGGTACTCATTTCCTTTGTGGTGCTGTAGTTAGGGAGCTGGAGGAGAAGAGCTGTCCACCTCTTACTGGAAGGCACTCCTCCTCCTCCTCCTCTTCTTTTCTCCCCCTGTCATACAGTACATCCTCCCTCCGCTTGCCCCTGCAACATTTTTTCATCTGTCACACTTCTTTCTATATAATGTTCTACTCTCTTTCCTTCTGCCCCTCTCCCCCTCGCTCCTCCTTCTGTTCTCTGTATGTATAGCAGAGTGAAGGGCCTCTCAGCAGCTTGTTTGACTTGTGATAAGTATTGAGGGGGCAAATATTGTTGCTCGGTGGAGCCGGGCACACACACTGTTCTGATCCTGCTGAGAGCAAAAAGTGCAGATGCACATATGCAAAAGACTCACATGAAAGAATCAGAGAAAGTCAGAAAGAGTGTGCGAGTGAGAGGTAGCGAGAGAGAGGGATGCGACATATAATTGTGCTCTAATGAAACATAAACAGTGCAGTCTGAGGGAGTACGTCTGGGCAGGGCCCCCGGCTGGCCTAAAGGCCTAAAGTCTCTGCTCTCTTAGGCTCTTAATTATGACTGAGGAGGTCAGTCACGCCTCCTCTAACCCATCACCAAATACTCTAAGTATTGTAAATATTGTGTGTGTGTTTGTGTTTGCGTATCTCGCTGCGAGTCTGTGTGTTTATGTGTGATGTGTGCGTCAGAGAAAAATACAGAGAATATCGACTTTGCGGGAATTAACTGCTCCAAATGTTCTCGTGACTGTTTTCATTTCTCGCTGGACAATGACAAACCTAATTGCAGATGCCCACCTGTCTTTTTTACACTCAGTGGTGGTCACATTCAGTTGGAGCACTGTCTCTTTTATGACCTTGTACTTTTCTTTCTCTTCAGTCCTGGTAGGAAAAGAGCAGCTGTCACATACTTCTGTTTCAGGGGTCACACTTGTCTCAGGAACATGCCATCGAGGAGTGACTGTCCTTTTGTTTTCTAGCATGTTGTCTGTTTGTCCCATGGGACCTCCCATTGTCAGAGAAGACCTTAAGACATTTCAAAATACGCAATTCAAATGCATTATTAATCTCAGAAAGGGTAACAACTTAGAAATGCACGTTCCAGTTTGTTCTGTAACCTTGTTGCGTCGTTGTTTATTTGAAGCAGGTGTGTCTCCATACAGTGTGCATGTGTGGGAATGTGACTTGCGGCCACGCTAGGTTCAACTAACAGAAGGGTATTCCCAGCCAAACAGTCTGGCCACAAAACCCAGACTAACTAACCTCAGTGTCTGGGTGGCTGGTCTGAACCTCGCCGTCAAAGTCCTAATCAGGCAGCACATTACACACTATTATGGTTACAGCAAGGGAGGGTGAGGGAGAGGGTGAGAGCAAAAGCAAGATTTAGATCAAAAAAGAAAGAAAGGGAATTCAGTTGTTGTATTTGTTGCACAGTTGATAGTTTTGTTAGATTTTTTTCTTGCCATGTTATATGTCATATAAATAAAATCCCAACAAACTGAGACAGAGAAGGGAGAGAAAGAAAAAGACCATGATTTAAGACACCTGTTTACTTTGTGTCTTCACTTTCTCGCACTCTTTTCCTCTCCTCTAGTTTCCTTTCCCTGTGAACAGACAGGTGAGTCAAGAAGCACTAGCCAGGGAGCCCTGACCCTTGACCTCTCATCTCTAACCTTGGATCATCAGTTGGGATGCGCTGGGTGGCAAAATGAGTTGACCTGACCTCAACCCTAACAATGACACTGGGTTACTGCCAGTTGTTATTTGACTGCAACAGTACACAACAAGCCTGGGAAAAAGACAGAGGAGAGGAGTGGTGGAAGAAGGACTCATGTCCATTACTTAACTAAAAGTATCAATAAATTAATGTAAAAATACTCCTGCATGCAAAATCCTACTTAAAGTGGCTATAATCGATAATTTTCTAATAATGTGTCAAATGACAATGTGAACATGTGAAATGGGTCGCTCATAGTGACGAACCTACAGAGAATTATCAACCGAATCTGCTGCTCCCCTCGGCTTTCTGCTCATTTGTTTAGCTGGCCGGCCAACTTTACTGTTTTGGTTCACTCTAACTGCTCTCATACCGTCACTTTCGGTCACAGCAGACAGCTGTTTTCTGTAAAAAAGCTCTAAAAACTCAAAACCTGCTAAGCACCAAATGGCAGACAAAGTTCGTGACTAGCTGGTGAACATAGTGAAGCATTTCGCAGCTAAAGAGCCTGATATTCCCCTAAGGAGTTGGTAGAGACCAAAAACAGAGATAAAAGAAGAGTGAATATTGGACTTAGATTTGCAAGGTTGCCAGAGATACAACTCCAAATTAATGATAGTATTGCTCCATAACTGCTGGATGTGTAAACAGGCAACTGTTTGCTAAGTTTACCATCTCAACTTAAAAGCAGATATGTCAATCTTGTGTTCACAAGTTGTTTCCACTGCCCCCAAGTGACCAAATAAAATCATTGCAGGTTTGAGTAAAAGTACAGAAGTACTATCAGCAAAATGTACTTAAAATATCAAAAGTAAAAGCTGCAGAAAAATGGCCCCTGTAACTGATAAATTATTACATATGACATTGTAAGATCGTTAATACTGATGCATCAATGTAAGCAGTATTTTTACTG
This sequence comes from Siniperca chuatsi, assembly GCF_020085105.1. Classification (NCBI taxonomy): domain Eukaryota; kingdom Metazoa; phylum Chordata; class Actinopteri; order Centrarchiformes; family Sinipercidae; genus Siniperca; species Siniperca chuatsi. Next base: position 19,246,864 of record NC_058051.1, on the reverse strand, counting down.
TTGTGGCTGGTCGAGGTGGAGCTACTTTCAACTACTTTATGTACAATAGAAAAATATTTTAGTCCAGTGGTTCCCAATCTAAGGGTCACAAGATAAATCTGGAGAGACGTAAGATGATTAATGGAGTGTGGAAAAAGAACAAAAAACAAAAAGGTCTCCTACACAAATTTGTAGTAATTTTGGGCTTTTCTTTAATCTTACATTTTTTGAGTGAAATATAGGATAATTTTACCTCTCTGGGCCTCAAACAGTTAAATTAAACCATCCGAGAAGTTTAGAGGGGAAATGTCTCTTGTCTGTCTTTCTTGATGGTACTTCTAACAACTCATAGACATCTAAAATGTGACAAGGGTCCCAACAGCCAAACAAGTCAAAAAGGTTGAAAACCACTGGTTTAATCTTGAACAATGTATTATATTTTATAAGCTCATCATGTGTTCTTTATGTAAAATCTTAACCTGTAAAATAACTAGCAACTACATCTGTCATGTACTGGAGTAAAAAGTACAATATTTCCCTCTGAAATGTGGAATAGAAATATAAAGTTGCATAAAATGAAAATACTCAATTCAAGTACAAGAACCTCAGAACTACAGTACTTGAGTAAATGAACTTAGTTACTTTCCACCTCTGGGTAGAGAAGACGAGAGGTAAACAAGCTTCCACAACACACAAGCTGGAAAAGTGTGCAAAATGCCCCCTCTACATCTGTAATTGCATGTTTTCTCCCCACATACCTGTAATTACACTCTGCCTACCACTCATCTATCTCTCTGAGGCAACGCTCACGCTAACCATAATGAAGCATGGCTCTAATGATTTACAACTACTTAGTATTAACACATACAGTAATAGCTACAGACATTACCAGTGACAGTAAAATTATATCTTTATCAAGCCAATTCAAATTATATGAGATTAAGAAAAACATATACTCAACGAACGGCAAGTTAGGCAAGACATTTGTCTTCAACATAAATGTGTATAGAGCTCAACATTTTTTCAGTATTTGAAGAGATCAACAGTATTAGGCAACAGTGTTATGCCAGCACGGGTATAACTGCAAAGGCCTGTAAGTTCTCTTTACCTCAGACCGACAAATATGTAATGGAAAAGTGTTTGTCCTTTGATTTATTTACATTTGTCCTGACTGACTGACTGCACGTGCCTCCCAAGGACAGAACTTTCAGGAGAGAAAGTATGCGTATGTGGACTAATTTGCATAAGTAGGCCATTGGTTCCTAATGGAGGCGTTTTGTTCAGGCGTTAACAAGGTGTCTCGCTGGGGCTCTCGTTCATTCTCTCGTTCATTCGTTCCTTCCTGTCGTCCGCTGACTCTGACGTCCAGGCAATCAGCGCTGCATTTGGGCTCTCTCTTTGTGTGATTTACGACCTCCCAGATTCATTTAAAAGCCATTGTTCTCCTCTGACGGATACCACGGCCCCCTCTGCTCCCACACTCTCGCTTGCGGAACGCACGCACACACACACACACACATTTTTACACAGCCGCCGCTTACTTTATCTCTCACTCACTCACCCACTTGTTCAATCACTCAACACATACACACACAGTGCCCATCTATCATGGAGCGATGCAGGGGGAGATTGTTATCCCGGTAACCGTATTAACCCACAGATCCCCAACACTGGCTGATCCAGGAGTGAATTAAAACACAGAACACAGGACTGAGGGAGAGGAAGAAAGGGGAATGATGGAGAGGAGAGGAGAGGAAAAATTAGAAAACCAATATGTGACACATTTATTCTCATTCATATTTTCATTCATATCTGTCATCCGCTACCTTCGTCCACAACGTAAAGAAGATGAAAAGATGGCCAAATGTCTTCTGCCTCCTCTTCTTTCTTGTTTTGCTGTAGAAGATTGTCTGTCAGCGAGGCGTCTGTAAATGCATCACGACACACCTGCTCCTGATTAAGTGTGTTTAGACTGCAGATGGAAGAAGGAGGAGAAGGAGGAGGGTGGGGTGGGGGGTGTGGGCAATTTAGAGAGCAGAGGTTTTATGAGAGTAATCATCTCCAATAAGGCCTGCTTGGGAATCTCAAGCCCCCGCCCTGCGCACACACACACACACACACCTAATGTACGCCACACACACACAAACAAAACCATATATGCATTTGCACCTTCGAACCCTCTCACACTCACACACAGAGTTCCTTTATGGCTTGGTGTTCTTTCTGGGTTTTAATAAGAGCCAACTACATTTTAATCTCATTCCTCATAAGTGGACAACTTGTATTAATTCTCAGAGATGAGGACAAGTTGGCCTCCCACAATGCAGGCTGTATTGAGTTACAGCCTCCGCTCTGCGTTTGTGTGGGAGATTAACTTCTCTCTCTGAGTTCATATTTTCATCTGGGCCTGACTGTATTTTTTTCCTTCACCACCCTCCCTCGGGCTACAGAGAGGGGGAGGGGGCAGGCTTGGAAAAGACATAATGTTGTTACATCATTTAATGACATGAACTACGCACACAAGTGAATACACATACACAGCACGTAGAGAATATTATGAGTTCTTACAACCATTTGGCAAGTAAGTTACTTTATGTGAAAAGTGAAAGATGTGTGAACAGTTGCGTGTTCCAAGCGCACACCTCCATCCTCAGAAATGAAGCAGTGTAAAGATGAACAGATGGATGAGGGAAGAAGAGTGTTGAGTCTTACTCCTCTCTTTTACCTTTTCATTGCTACATCACTGGAGTGGTAACACCTACTCTGGAGCAAAGTTTAGTCTGAAAGTTAAGTACCTAATAGGGCGTTTCCACAGCAGGGACTTTCCCAGCGGACCAAGAACTTCTTGAGGAACTTGGGACCTTTACCTGTGTTTCAACAGGAGGAATAGGGTACGAACAGTACAATAGTTCCATGTGTATAAAAAAAAGCCCCTGTTCCGTGGGTAGCACGGTCCACTATCTTAACACGCTGAGTCTTTTTGCAGGAGCTACTTCTGTCTCTCTGTATGAAATTCACTTGTGAATGTATACAAATGCCTATATTTGTCGACTTAAAATTAATCTTTAATGATGCATTTCATTTGTTTCTGACTTTTTCTACACACATACATAGCAAAACTAGTTTTTTGTATTTGTAGTTTGTGAGAGAGAGAGAGAGAGAGAGAGAGACGTTCAGTGTAAATATTAGGGCAAGGGGGACATTTCTTGATATTTGTTGATCTTATGTTGTTGGCTTCCCAACTAGTTAAAAAAGAATGAGCTAAAGAGAGAGGGAGTGTGTGCAAAAGAGCAGAGAGCAAACAAGAGAGACAGAGGGAGAGAGCCATCGTGTGAATGCGTGAGGGAGTGACGATGAGAGCAAATCGAGTGAATGAGAAAAATAAAACTTTACTTGCTAATTGTTTCATCATGGTTAAATTCTAAAACAGTAAAACACTCAGCAGATCGTCTACTTTGGAGTCTCCTCTTCCACCTCTGCATGTCTCTTTTACAATCCATTCAAACATCAGTCATGCAACAGAAAATACAAAGAACAACAGGATGACTCTGTGTTATTTCCTTGATACCGAAGTTGTTTTTTAATCTGTCATTGATCTAATTTGCCTGATCTTCACGGTTCTTCAGATGCGGTGGAAACTCAAACAGGAATTCACAAAAGGGACTTTTAGCTCATTGTTTAGTTCCTCTGGTTCCATAGTTCCTGGAACTGTTTGGTCAAAAAGGGCTATTACAATTCAGTGGTACCAATTTTCTAACAATCCTCTCTATATCAAGAAGTTCTGCTTACTATTACTCTTCTTACTCTGATCAGCACCAGCTCCGCAGATCTAAATGAACTTCCACAAAAACAATGGTGCAAACTATGTTTTTAACCTTCAGTTACAGTAAAGAGAGGCTGCGTGTGACTCCAGGGGCTGTAACAGCGTGTGTCAGCTAAAGTGTGTCGGGAAGACTGCCTGCAAAGATCCCGTAAGTGCAGGCCATAGTTGTGCTGGTTTTAGGGTAAGTGGGATGTTGACAGCTTTTTGGACAGCTAGCACTCTGCTCTGACAGGCCAAGAGTTATTATCCAACCTGAGACAGCCCAGTGGCACTGCTCAAACCCTGAAACATGCTCAGTTTCAAGTGTGTGTGTGCTTGTATGTGTGTGTGTTTGAAGCCAGGCAGAGAAGAGCAGAGAGTCATCCAGTAGATTTACTGTGTCAGTAAGCAGCTGTGTTTGTCAGTGCTGGCCCGAGGCTTTTCAGTCTTATCCAGTCTGTGTGATTATACACCATACGCTCCTCTCCTCTGATTTTCTGCTCTCCTCATCCTCTTCTTCCTCAAAAGCCCACAGAAACCCAGAGTCGTCTTAATTGTGACAAAGTGTCTGGATGAGCAGAATTAGGTTCAACGTTGCTTTTACACAAACATGTCTACACCTTAATCACGGGGGAAGCATTTTTTTAAATGCTGGCCTTACAGGGATCCATAACACTTATACTGGCCAGAACTGATGCTGAGATTTGTGATTCTTGAAAAGAGATTGTTAAAACATATAAGCAGTATTCCATTAGGAGTGTCATACAAACTGCGTTGGATGGTTGTTCAGCCAGAGCACTTGTCATAGTTTTCACTGCAGGTGTTCAGGCTTGGTTTGGTTTGAAAGGATTACAGGGTGGAGGAGCTCCGTTAAGTACAGTTTTCTCTTTGTGTCTGGCTCTCTCTTTGTGTGTGTGTGTGTGTTGTGGGTCAGAGAAAGTGAGAGAGACAGCATTACAGTGAGTGCATGCTAAAATGTGTGCACAGGTGTGTGTGTGTATGTGTCATATCTAAGGCAGTGTCTCTTTTACTTTTTCATTGTCTGTGTGTGTGTGTGTGTGTGTGTGGCGTTCCCACCCCATCAGTCACTCCTCACTTCATACTATCTTAAAGTGAAAACCCATTTCTCTCTCCCACCTGAATCACATCGCAGCTCTACAGTAACTTCTCTCTTAGCTTGCACCACTGGCACTACAGAGCGTTAATAGTAATGTTTGGTACATCAGCTCGGGGAGTGATGTTGCCTTGAAATGTATTATTATTTATCAATCTGTTAATTTTTCATCGCAAACACACACCTCCGTAGCGCAGGCTGTGGTGTGGGTAGCTGGTTATGATGATAGCATAAAACTTAATCTACTGTGAGTCACTCTTTAACAAAAAAACTAGCTACTGTTAATGCATATTACACAAAGTAAATGTGTACATACAGTAAGTTTTAGAGAAACTGTTTGTGCATTCAGTTTTCGCAGTTAGAAAGTGGTGTGAAAAAGTGTTTGCCCCCTTCCTGATTTATTTTTATTTTTTTGCATGTTTGTCACACTTAAATGTTTCAGATCATCAAACTAATTTAAATATTAGTCAACAATAACTCAAGTAAACACAAAATGCAGTTTTTAAATGAAGGTTGTTATTATTAAGGGAAAACAAAATCCAAACCTACATGGCCCTGTGTGAAAAAGTGATTGCCCCCTAAACCTAATAACTGGTTGGGCCACCCTTAGCAGCAACAACTGCAATCAAGCGTTTGCGATAACTTGCAATGTGTCTTTTACAGCTGTGGAGGAATTTTGGCCCACTCATCTTTGCAGAATTGTTGTAATTCAGTCACATTGGAGAGTTTTCGAGCGTCTTTTTAAGGTCATGCCACAGCATCTCAATAGGATTCAGGTCAGGACTTTGACTAGGTCACTCCAAAGTCTTCATTTTGTTCTTCTTCAGCCATTCAGAGACCCCACAACAACATCCAAAGAACTGCAGGCCTCACTTGCCTCAGTTAAGGTCAGTGTTCATGACTCCGCCATAAGAAAGTGGCCAAAAAAATCAGCTATTGCAGGTTTAAATAAGTAAAACATAATGGCATTTAATCATGTCAGCTGTTTCCAAAGCAAACCAACTTGTAATATTATCCTCATATCATTCTCATTGGTATCATTTTCTCATTCCTAGTGCAGTAATCAGAACTTTTAATTTTGTATTCTGTATTCATTTGTATGAATGCATGAACAGTAAAACTGCACAGGAAATAAGTGCCATTATCTCACCCCATTAGCAGATTTCAGAAAAAATTTGGCTGAATATGAAACTAAACGTTTTAAAATATGTGTGTGTTTGTGCGTGTGTAAGTGTATGTGTGTGTACAATGCAGTCTTACTAAAAGCCATGTGCCCCCCTCTGTTCACCCAGCTTGCCCCCCCCCGGCTAATGGTTAAATAAACAGCCCGGTGTCTGCCCTGCTGACTGTCCCAGTCAGAGGGATCTGGGAGTGTGTGTGTTGTCCTGCACACCTCTGCACTAATGCTGGTCAGAGTGTCATGGCCTGCAAGCTGCATGACTCCTTTGTGGGCTGACAGACAGGGAGAGACAGACAGTAAAGCAGAGGAGAGGGTGAGACAGATAATTTACTCAACGTTGTTAAAGTCATTAACTGTTTCTCACCCAGTTTCGCTTCTTCACAGTCCTGCAGATGATGAAGGAACAACGAACTAAGCAACTGACAGATTTTCTTATCTCAGCTTCCTCTTCCACTTTTGACCCCCATATGACCATTTTGTCCTCCCTCATTTCTAGAGTTGTCCTCCCACCTTTTTAAAGTGTGAACATTTACATACAACTGGGACACCCTGACTGCGCCATACTGTGAGCAACCGTTATCAGAGCGTTTCATGTGGGAATGGCGCAAGATGTTTTACATATGTCAGCGTGGAAAAAGGTGTTGCCTACCTTAATGATGCGTTGGAGAACACCTGTCACCTGTAGCTCTTCATCCGACTAGTTTACTGATCAGCTGACAAAAACAAAAGTGTCCATCACTTGCTGTACAGACACATTTTTATTTCAACAAGAAGTTAGCGATCGGCCACTAACCATGATGACAAACGTCCTGTAGTGGTTCACCAGTGGAAAAGCTGTTAATTTGAAACAGCAAAAGCAGGAAATGTTAAGCAGTATCTTTACAATGCAAATGACTATAGGTACGGCAAAAGGGGGGGCAGATCATAAAACAGTGAGACTACCTGTTGAATGAAAGTAAGACCAGGAACTCCAAATGAAATAGTTTATGTTACAGAGGAGCAACAAACATCCTGAAAATTGAATACAGGGAGACTTTTAATAATGAAGTAATAAGTAATAAAATAATTTCTCTCTAGCCTCCTGATCACATCAGTTTAGGGCAACGACTCGGCCCAGTCGAGGGTGGAGACTGTAGCTGTTTGGCCTTGCTCCAAAGAAGAACCACAATATTGCAGGTCAGCAGGGTTATCCCCTGCGGTGGGGGTGCAGTGGAAATGCATATGATTACAGTGTGGCCCGACTAAAGTGTGCTATCCTGGGCCAGTGGAAGATGGCTATAATAGTCCAAATAGCTCCAAACATTTAAATCTGATATGAGTGTCTGCACTAATAGCTTTGCAAGACAGACAAGCCTCGCAAGACATGACACAGCATGTTACCTAAAAATTGGAGAAAACATTTAAACAAGAAACACCTATGCTGAAGACAGACCTGTTCATCAGTAGAAGAGGTTTTTGCACTTTTTTGCAAAGTTTGCCCAGTTACATGGGTCACAAAGACAACAAAGTAAGGTCAATACAGTCAAGATACCGTCGTATGTTCTTAAAACCAAATGAATGCAGCTCTGATAATCAAATGAATGTGGTTATCACTGCACTCTCTGCAAACCCAAGATTTTCTAGTGCAGCTAACACAGAGCCAATCACAAGACACAAGCAGCCAGATATACCTCTAGTGTACCAGGATTATTAGAGGCAAGTGTGGATGCACACGCAAATACTTAAAGCACAGTGGGCATACTTTTAATTTACAAAATCATAATATTAAGTCAGTGAAAATATTTTTTTATATACAAAAATCAACTATATATTCAGAAAGATATACATTTTTGCTGCCTTAATGTAGGCCTACTGCACATCAGGTAAATACTACTCTGTAAAGTAAGTTTAGGTCAATTTAACCTCCATTGTATTCTTAGTTATGTGTGAATGATGATTTTCTGTGGCAGAGATAAAAAAAGAAAGAGACACAGATAGTCAGACAGAGAGAGAGAAAGACAGAGAGACAGAGGGCAAGATAAGTAGGCCATGACTCTGAATGGTGGCAGTGTCGTGTCTTTGATGTCCGTATTCCACACGCCTGATTGGTCAGCTCCAAACAAACCGGCAGGAGCCCAGTTCAACACTTTGAGCACGCAAAGACAGAGGAAACCTCGCATGCAGTTGCTGCATTTCATAATTCATTGTAAATCAGCTGAACAGATCTCACTGATCTAAAGTGATTTACAGTAACTTTGTCCTGAATGTCTAAGTTGATCTCTACCATCACATTAGAATATATAGTGTTGATTTAAGTTATCAGAAGTAATCAATACAACTTTTAAGACCAAAGAGCATGTTTCATTGAACATTCCTACTGCAGGTCTCAGAGGAGCTTTAATGATGTTTCCCCTTTTCTGCCACATAAAATCCCATCTGAAATAATATTTTCAATGTATTTATTTTCTAAACATTTAGCTTTATGGCAGTCAAAATACACACTATTTCTCTGTAACACATGGACATACATTACTTGTATATGTTGTTAAAGAGGAAAAACAAACCGAGTGAAATTACCTCTTGAGATTTCTTGTTGAAACGCATGCACACAAACACACGATGCAGGCCTCTCCAGGCATGATGTTTACAAATGTAGCTCCCCAGTGACCGGGCTTGTTGGGTTAATAAAGACGTAAACAAAACAGTAGTCTACAGGGATATTCCACAGATGTAACACACATGCATACACATATACACCAACATGCATGCATGCTGCACAAATACACTGTGCGTATGTTTCAAAAACACACACACAGCCACACTCTACTCCAAAAGGTACATTTTGCCATCATGCAGTTTAAACAAAACTCCAGCAGGGTGCACATTTGTAGTCTCCTGGGATCACACATGAAGTTTTAACAAATTAGCTAAATTGGGAAATGGAGGAACACAGAGAGGAGGAATTAACAGACAGATGGAGGAGAGGGTATAAAATGAGAAGATGAAGGAACAGGAAGAAGACAGTAACCTGTATTTAAGCCTATTAATTACTCATTTTTATTTTTACTAGTATTTGCTCTTTAACAATTTTACAACTGGAATTTTAAAGGGGCCAGATGAGAAAGTTAGTAGGGTTTGAACTTGTTACGATAGCTACTTTTGTTGGACGATATATTAGCAGCAATAATTGCGATAAACGATATTGCCATTTTAAGGGCATTTGCATGGCATTCCATCACATTCATTTGCATAAAGCATTGGGTTTCAGTCAGTTGCAGCAAGGAAGAGATACAGAAATCTTTAGCCAAATAATCACAAACTAACTACAGGGACATTGCATATTTGAAGTAAAAAAGTTTTTAAAAAATCTACAAAGTGAGGGAGAAGATCAAACAAACTATTTAAATATTTACAAGCTATAGGAACACTCTAATCCAGAGATCCGGAGAGAAAGAGTGAGAGAGAAGCTCAAACCTGCCTGCCCCACGCGCCGCACCTACTGACCGTCTGCACATGCCGCAAGAGGAGAGACGAGACTCGGCGCTGTTAGCAGAAGAGCTGAGGACTGCGGTTACTCTGAGCAGCATGCATGGGAATGAATTACAATATAATATATGAATATATTTCTCACATTTTCCGTGATAGTCTGAATAGGTCACTAAATGTTTCCCCTTTTCAGAAATAAAGTCGCTAAGAGGGTCTTAAAAGTCGCTAAATCTAGTGAGAAAGTCACTACGTTGGTGTGTGTGGAGAGATGAGCTGCCTGAGCCCCGCCCACGGTGAAACTCCACACAGAATGCAGACGATTAGAGGACAGAAGCAGCGCGACCAGAAACAGCAAAAATTGTCTCAGCATAGGTTTTTCTGTTAATTTGGCTTAGGCGCTGTGAAAAAACGCTTAAGCACTGCGCCCCAAGTCTTATCATGGTAGGGAAACCCCTGCTGTTTATTCTGGCATCATGTTGGCTGAGATGTTGGTGACATCCTAATGTAAACAAACACGCATGTAAACACAACGGGCAATATCGAGGTCAGCAGAAATGATCAAGGTCATGTCCATATATCGTACAATAAGTCGATAACGTAATTATTGTGACATGCCTATTTGAACTTCTCCCTTGAGCCCTCTTTTTCCATTCTTTACACAACTATTTCTGGCACATTTCGTGTGTACAAACGATTGCACTCGTTGAATGCCTTTCAAGAGAAATTGTCTGAAAATATGCAGTGTTATCCCCACATTTAAATGATTATTGTGTCTCGCCCCTCTCTATGATGGCCGGCTTGTCACCATGCATTCAAGTATGGCCATTCGGCACAGCTATAAACACTTTTGCCTTTTGCCACATTGTACAAACTTGCAAGCACACACCGGCCTTAAGAGGTATCAAGCACTTAACAAGGCTGGAATTCAGAAGTCTGTAGGCTTTGTTTTACACAAACTTTCAACAGCAACTCTTGGTTATGAACGAGGGTTGAATCATTCGCCTAGCAAATCATCCCTTAGAGACAGTTATGTCAAATTAAATACTTAACACATAGTTTAACACCTGGTTACATGGATTAACAATTCAGTCACTGGGAATTTGACCAAACTATAAGCACTGAAGACCACAAAAAAAAACATAAATGTGTGAATTTCTCCATCTCTGTCAGGTAACAATGGCCGTGCTAGTTGCATCGCATAAACACACACAGGGATACACACTCTCCACAAATCAATACTTAATGCACTCTGTGTCTTTTTGTGCTGAGGCCAGAAGACAAGATATATAAAAGGCAAAGTTACCCCTGTGGCGTTGATTGAAATCACAGCTAGGGGGATATGTGTGTACAGTACATGCATGTTCTTTTACGTGGATGCCCCTGCATATGTGTGCATGTATGTAATTGACATAAGCACACCCACAGGTACACGTGAGAGCAGCATGCCGACTACATAAATGCTATTTAGGGAGAGTGCTTAGGCAGCACAGCACAGCACATTCTCTGTGTCAGTCATCCTGGTGAAATAAAGTTTATGGAGGGGTGTGGTACAACAAGGTGAGGCCCAGAACAATGACTGTTTGTTTGTTGTTGTTTTATTGGCAGTAATAATTGCTCCCCCTCCCCTTAAGGATGCCTCTAGATACACAAGCAAGCATGCCGGCACACACATGCACACATTTACATACCCACAGGAATGCCTCCACACTCTTGCAGGCATGTGCGCATACACACACAAACACAGACACATGCATCCCAGTTTAATGAAACTGTGACAGATGTGTGAAGAGTTTTTCTTAAAAAAATGATTTTTCAGATTATGGAAGGTGGAAGATCAGGACTAGGGCTGTAAATTAATCAAAATATCAAAATTTCAATATGGCTAAGTGCAATATCCAAATCGCAGAAGCTGCAATTTTTTGATAAAGGTAAAATGAATGACAAAACAGCATTATAATGAAATACTGTGGTGCTGCAGAGATGCCCTGGCCTATAAATCTTGTTCTCCAGATGTAAGAAAACATGTTTGTTTGGTATAGACCCCAACAAATGTCATCACATATATATATATCATCATGATTTTAATAGTTTTTTCAGTGAACATGAAAATTGTGATGCAAAAAATGATCATTCCCACTAATCGTGAATCATATTGTAATATTTGTCAAAATAATCGCAATATGATTTTTTTTACTATATCATGCAGCCCTAATCAGGACTGATTCTGCTATCAATTTGTAGATTTTTTATGTACTCACACGTCTACAGTACATACTGTATATACTGCACTGCCACGTTATATGAAGATTCCAACATGTCCATTTTATTTTCCTGGAAACTATGACAGCATAGGAAGAACTGTTTCTTTTCTTATTATACCATACTGTATCCAATGACTAAATCAACATAAACTTTCTGAAATTTCATACAGACCTATAGGAAGAAAAAAAAATTGTACTGAAACAAAACAGCAGGAGCCACTGCAAGGATCGTTTTGATTTCAGATGAAGCCTTAACTCACATGAATTCTCCTGTCCTTAAAACCGCATTGTGATTTCTTCATTACTCCCATTCTAAGCACACAAACACTGACACACATACACAGAGGCTAGGAGTGTTTTCCTTATGAGGCATAGGTAAAGACAGGCAGGCTCCAGAGCATAATTGAACATGTAGCTACACCACCACAGGGAGTTGGCAGCGCCTGGGGAGAAGACTTGGCTCCCCCAGAGAGGCCTGGAGCCTAACCAGGCCAAGCTGTGCCAGGCACTGAAACAGACACACAGCGCCCCCTCTCCCGTCAACCACCACCCCCTTCTCTGCTATCCAACTCCTTAAAACAACACCGCTCTGCTCAGTTTTCCTCTCCTTTCACACATAACTTTTCAGATATTGCCATTTGCCTTTTTTTGTTCTACTTCCTCTGAAAGTGGGGTCAACAGGTCAACACACAAACACACATAAAATTAGGCTAAGACGCATTTTCAAAGTTCCCCAAGAAATTTCCTTTGGCCCTCTGCCAGATCCCAGGTGTGTGTGAGTAAGTGTGAGAACCATGTTCTGTCTTGTCTGATCAGCAGTGCTGTCAAATCTCCTCTTTCACCGCCACATGACACCGTTTGCTGCTAAAAAATGGTTGCCATGGTCAGTAGGGAGAAAAAGTCTCATTTGAGATACAGTGCCTAACCATAACAGCAAGTCAAACAACATCACATCTACACCAGAACACTCTGGGTTTCTAGGAATTTAGGGTTCATGACTGGGTTTTTGAGACAGAGGCTGAACGTGATCATATCTTCAACCATAAAAGTTTAGTCGCATTTGAAATGCAAGAGGTCTTTGTGTCCTTTGTCTGTATGTTAAGATGTGTAAAATATATATGTATGATTGTAAGAATTTTTTGTAACCCATATGTAAGTGATGTATGGTGCGAGCATGTGTTATGCCAACATCAGGCTGGTATTTACACTTCCCTTCCCTTGTACAGTGTGCTCTTTCACTGGATCTCTTTGAAGAGTCTTACGTAAACAGGCTTCTCTGGCATTGACCCAACCTTACCCAACCCTGACCACACTAGAGGCCATGGGTCGAAAGGAAAAGTGCACTGTATGTGTGTGTGAGAGGGATGTTTTTGAGATAATGCACTACAGCTAAATATTTAAATGTGAGACGAGCTGTGCATTGGCCAATGATATTTCAGCTTTATACTGGATACAAGTCCGTAACAAAATGGAAAGACAGAAAGAACAGAGAAGAGCGATGCCAGAGTTTGAACCCATAACATTGCCAGGACAGGACAGGACATGGCATGTACCCTGCTCCACTGTTCCACCTGGACACTCCCCTCACAGAGAAGTTAAATCAACACCTGCCGTCTAAATGTTGCCCTTCCTTACATCTCCGCTTTCCCTCTTTGTTTTGATTGGTCTAGTATTTCTCCCTCTGTTCTGTGAGGTTGTGTAATGAGGCCCAGACTGTAATTGGGCCAGTCGTGTTATTTTAGGGTTGGAGCGCAAAGTAATTACCCACCCTCTGCTGCACTGTACTCTCAGAAAGACAGAAAGAAAGAGAGACAGGAAGACAGATTTATTGAAAAGGAGAGGAAAGTATAAAACAGATCTTAATTCAATATTATTGAATAAATATCTGTATTTTTGAGACTAGGGTTGACTCTTCTGCAGCCTCTTTAAACACTCTCCTCTCCAGTGGTCTTGCACTCAAATGGGAAGTTACCCAACAGCTTCAACAATCTGAAGGGTTGTGAAACACCACTCCCTCTTGACTTCTGCATCGCTGCATCCTGTTGATGAACTTTCCTTAAAACAACGTGATTATGACTTGGGCTCAGTTAAGCTCTAAATAACATAAAAAAGGGGAAAGCTGGAAACGCAACTCTTATCATTGGATTGATTCAGCACATCAAAAGCATTACACAGTGGAAAAGCTACTGTACACATGCACTCACTCGGATCGTGACTAAGCTAAAGTCTAGAAGTGCTGAAGCTCATCATGAAGGAAGGGCAAAAGGTTGTTTGCTGACAGAAAATGTTATTTCAAGAAGGCTATTACAGCATCTCAAACATTCTTCTATTTTTGTCTGATCTAAGTACAGAACATGCAACCTAAGTTATATAATACTTAAGATTTCAGTCAGTGGAAACAACCAGTGCTGGTTTTATACTACAGGTCCCAGATTTGTAGGGGCAGCAACCACTCTTTGAGCAGCTACTTTGTCAGAAATACAACAGAAAAGCAATTGATGTATTTGTTTACAGTGCAGTCAAACAAACTCACATTGTTTTAATTAAGAATCCATCATGAGCAACCGCAAACTGATTTAATGCTACACACGGTGCAAGTAGTTTTCACCCCAACAGCAGGACACAGAAAAAGGAGTTGTAACTGCAGCTCTTCAACTAACATCTTGTTCTCCCTGTAATATTTAAAAATGATCCACTGAAAATGACCAGGTCTTGTTTTGCTAACCTCTGTGACAAATACATTGCGATTTCTGTGACTGTTTCTCAATAAATGTCTATAAAAAGTTTTGCCAGTAGAATGCTTTTAATGTGAACTAGCAGTAGTAGAAAATGTTCAGTTTACATAAGCAGTAATTTAAGCGTATTCCACCAATTTAGTATATAACATTGTCTGGAAAAAAAAGGATAAAAATCGATGCAGCAGAACCAGATATATCGCCTATTTTATTCCACGCATTCTTCTTCCTTGTCAAAATCTCATACCTACATTACCCACAATTAGGGCTGGGTATCATTTAATATATTATTAATTTCGTTCTTTTTTTTCTTCAATCATTACCCATCATGTGAATAGAAGCATTCTGTTGCATAAAATGCTACCACCATCCAAATGATTTTTACACAAATACGTTTTGAAAGTGTTCTATAATCGTGCACACAAGATAAGTGTAGCCTACAGACAGCCAGCACAACAGACCAGCCTTGTTTATCAGAGTATTGAGTGATGGAAAACATTAATTCTGAAGGACTATGAGTTAACAGTTTGAGTCAAGCATGCAGACTATATCATATAGATCTTAAAGATATTTTCTTTTCTAGATCTGGGTACAAAAAGGATTGAATGCAGGTATCATTTGAAGTTTCGATACTATTTGGTACTGGGTTATTTCAGTCGATACCTTAAAGGTATCGAGTACCAATGCCCAGCCCTACCCACAATGCAACTCGACCACTGTCAGTTCAGTCCGAGACTCAGGTGTGTTATGCTAGTAGCGGCTAATGTAGCATGACATCAAGTGACATCACTTGAGGCAATTTATCAGATTTCACGCAGCTCCCTCTGGAGCCACAAAAGGTTTTATACAACTTCTTTCACATATGCAGTGGTACTCCCCAATACCTGTAAACAGATTTTGATGTGTAAAATCATTGGAGTTCACTTTTAATACAGAGCTCTGATATGGCTGTAGAGAATCAACAGTTAACAGTGAGGCCTATAACAATGAGGTAAATTCACAGAGTTACATTACATACATGCATCATTTCCTGTAAATCCCTTGTGTGAGTGAAGGCAATTTGAATCTAATGCAGGAATGGTGGACTCCGCCACTAACAATGAAAACAACCTTACAGAGATGTAATTACTCAGTATACACATTAAATACATTAAATGGCTATTGCTGAAAAAATGCCAACCATTAATAGTATATTTGCAATGAAAATGACATCTTTTAACCAGCCAAATTCTTGAAGGCTTCTGTATTCATATTTAATAAATAAAACTAAACAAATAATTAAAAGAACACAAAAAACTAATTTCTGAAATGTGGACACTCAGTCAGGCCCTCCTACAGTCCGAGTGTGCATTGTGTAATCTTGGCAGTAGTAACTATGGATGATAAGAGAGCCAGTGAGGTAATGATTTACCACACCAAGATTTACTGTCCTTCTGGTGCTGAAAGGTGATGTCACAGATATTAGTGCAATTCGCATACCAACACTTTTACAAGTCTTTTACAAGTAGTTAGTTGTATGTCTTTTCCTATGTGTGAGTGTCAAGAAGGCTAATCCTTCATCTGATAAGATTAAACTGTGCAAAACACGTGGTCACACAGACGTGAGCACACAGGACTGCAGACACACTTACAAATGCATGAAGACAGATTTAAATACATACACACACCTACTAAGAATTACCTAAGAATTACCCATTTAGGATTTGAAATTCAAATAAATTCGGGGTCAGATCTGAACCATTCAGGCCCACAAAGATAAAAAGCAATGACTGCATGATACTGTGGAAAATGATTAGTTTATATTCTCTTTTGACAAAAGTTGGTACAGAAGAGCATTTTAAATAATTTCAGTTTTTTGGGGGTGTCATTTTTGGATTTTGTCCAAACCGTAGCCATGACAAAGTGAGTTTCAAAATACACAAAAAGTTACTGTTGTTTCTACTGACAGTGATTCTATGTCTTCAAATACTTTCCCCTTCCACCTACTAGCCTGCGCAACACATTTAATATTTCAAGTTATGTTAAATTCCCATTTCCTTATCATTGTCTTGTGTTGCGGGTTTTTTTCACGCATTCTGTTATGAATCAAAGGAACGGTTAACCTGCAGTCCGCAGCGTGACACACACTAAGTGCCATTTATCGGAACTGAAAGGAGGGAGAACCGTGTCTGCTGCCTCTATTCATCTTCATTTCATCTCGCCTGCTCACTCTTCCTCATTCTGACCCTGACTCATTTCGAGACTGAGGGACAGTTAAACGAATATTACGACATCGAAACTCAACGCCGGTGGCTCGCACATTATAGTTTCAGTGGAAAAATTTAGAGAAATTCACTCAGCGTTTTTGTTCCAGCCAGTTCTCACAGGACAGGGCGAGCAGTCACGTTGTCAGAACCAGAACAGGAAAGAAGCGTGTGAACTAATGGAAAGAATGACCAAGCATTAATAGTATGATGAGTGAAGTAGAGAAAAGGAAAAGAGAGGGGGAGGAGAGGTCAGTACCAGCTTATAAATAAACAGCATGAAGAGGATGGCTTGGTGCAATCTGGCCGCAACCAGTTCTAAAGGACCTCAGAATAGCATCAGAGAAAAATTTGCATGTTTTTTTTGGTTGCATTAATGCACCCACTGTACCTTAAAAAGTCATCCACTGTTTGTCGACGTATGCAGCGTATAGCCTACATATGCAGCGTATAGCCTACGTAAATCATTACAAGGAACTTTGCTGATGCAAACTTAACGATGTAAAAATAAACAAATGGGGACACATGCACATCAGCCACTTCTAAAATAGCACCAACAAATGAGCAGAAAAACTACGTGCAGATACGATTACTGTGTTATCCCTTATAGCCTCATATTGTCTTTCCTGTGTTCTAGCTATATCACAGCTATATAGAGCTATAGAGGTGAAGAATTAGACCTGTGTGTGTGTGTGCGCGCGCATGTGCGATGGAGAGAGAGAAAGTTTTATTTTACACTTGTATGTGCAAATGTATTTGTACAGTTGTGAATTTGTGAGTATATTTACAAATAAAGGTTATATTCATAGAATGCTTATGGCACTGATAATTGTGCAAATTTACATTTTTTATTAATTTATCCTTTATTTAACCAAGAAAGCCTGCATTGAGATTAAAAATGTCTTTTTCAAGGGTATCCTGGCCAAGATAGGAAACAACAAGTTACAACATAAAAACAGCCAAGACTAAATATGTCACAGGATTGTGACATGATATGTCCAGAATTAAACAAATTGCAATTGTAGAATCATAACTAAAATTGGCAATAAAAATATGAAATTGCCAATACAAATCGAAAAAAATATAAATATAAGACCAGATTCTGAAAGCAAACTAAAATGACACCTTACAGACAACCTAGACAACCTTTGAGAAGTCTAAAGTATAAAGTCTCAAATAATAAATAAAACCAATCTAAACGTACCAAATAATAAATTAATGAGACCAACATATCCAGAATCTAATAAACATCTGAGACTACAGAGCTGAATTAAATGCACATGTGCAAAAGAAGTCACATATATTAGTCAAACTGCTCAGAGGTGGTTCAATCAGATTGGATTTTGGGTTTTTGTGTACCTCAACAAAATGTTTTATGATAATTCTTAAATTCTTAAATACTTTTAAAATGAGAGGATCTACCCCAGATACTTATACGTGCATACTCATTCACATGCATACAAGGTTCCTTCCATTGCAAGAAAGAACAGGAGAGTAGATGAGGAACGCCTTCTTTCAGTTCCCTCAAATAAACAGGGTCTTTACAATGTGTGTTTGCGCATGTGGGTGCATGTATGTATGTGTGCGTGCGTGCGCGCACAAGTCTATCTGTGAGGGGCTATTAGGGTGGGGTGGTGATGACTGTGGTTTTCAAAGGAATTTCAGACCGTGCCTGGCCGCAAGTTAATGTGTGGATGTCTCTGAGAAGGAGACAGATAAAAGTAGGGAGACAGAGAGAGAGAGAGACAGATGGAGATGTGCTGTGATTCACAGTTCCTCCTCCTAAACCAAAGCCTCAGCCGCAGTTGATGTTGCAAGCCCTCGTCACAGCTGTGTGAGGAGGACAGAGGATGGAAGTGGAAACCGACTCCAGATTCAACCAGACA
Organism: Siniperca chuatsi; assembly: GCF_020085105.1. Lineage (NCBI taxonomy): Eukaryota > Metazoa > Chordata > Actinopteri > Centrarchiformes > Sinipercidae > Siniperca > Siniperca chuatsi. Next base: position 19,228,199 of record NC_058051.1, on the reverse strand, counting down.
GACCTGGTTTCAAGCTGCGACCTCATGGCTGCATGCAAGAGTCATGTAAAGAAATGTAGACAAGTTGTTTTAGGAACTCCTGATCCTCTAAATGGGCCATAATGATGGGGTCAAAATGTTTTACTAGCAGACTCCAGGCACGGACGCCTCAGCGGCTCCACAACCTTGAGGGTCTCAACTTACTCTGTCCCTCACTTACTGTCATTCACTCTGTTCCTGCCCTGCTGGCTTATAAATACATTAATTACATCAGGACGCACGATGATCTGCCCTGCATGACCTCACAGCTGGAAAACATAAACAGAGAAGTCCTCCTGAAAAAGAAATAAAAAGCTTTGAATTATAGTCACTGTTCTGAAGAAGAAGAAGAAGAAGAAGAAGAAGAAGAAGAAGAAGAAGAAGAAGAAGAAAGAAAATTAACTTTCTTACAAATTTGACAAATCCATTTTAAACCTTGACTTGTTTTATGTGTACTGTATCAGCATGTGTTATAATACAACCAGTTCTCCACCAAACAAAAAATCTGTGAGGTGTGTCCATGTAGCTTTGCAGGACTGGTATGTAGTTCTTGTGCAGCTGAGCGTAAGTAAATATTAACAGAACAGGGCTAGAGACACACAGATGTATGAAATATCAGTGCAGTTACTGTAAGAGCGTAAGAGACAAGAGCAGACAGGGAGAAGGAGAAGGTAGGGAATACTGAGAAAGAGAGAGGAATGATGGCTGACAAACAGGAGAGATATAGTTAGAAAAGAGAAAAGATTACACCTGAGCTATAGCTCCTTCCCTCTCATTTCAACCAGAACCTTTCTTTGCTGTAAATCAACAGCGCTGCATTTCCTGTGAGCAAATAAAAAAAGCACATAAAAATAAAAGGAAAGTGACAATGGAGAGCAGAGGAATAGAATGACAAAATGTGATGGAGTGGGATAGAGTGGGCACTTTTATAAAGGGAATCTGTAGCCCTGCAGCTTTGTCTGTGTGTGTATGTGTGTGTGTGTTTGTATGAGCACGTATCGTCGAGTCTAGCAGTCACCGCTTTAATCCCTGAGAGAGTGAAGTGGAGAGGTTCTTGTGCCGAGTTCCCCAATGGAGGACTTCAGAGTTTAAGAGCACAGGAAACAGAGATGATGCAGACTGGAAATACACACAGACAGTGGGTGTGCAAAGTGTGTTTAGGGGAGACAGGCCCCTGTGTGGCAATAACAAAGTCATGGGTCAGTGCCACAACTGATCAAAGGTCATCCAGGCTGTCTGTCATCAAGAGGAAAATGGCTGAAATCCACATTAGCATGTATCTTGAGGCCTGTTCACCAGAAAATTAAGCATTAACTTAAGTTAAGTTTAATGCAAATTGGATCCCCCTACTCTAGGGCAGTGGCTGGACATTGTTGAAGAGATATATGATATGGAAAGGCTCACACGTGCTCTGAGAATTCAACAATCAGAGTTTAATGAAAAATTGGAAAAGTGGGCTGCTTATACAGCCTTTAACAAGGACAGTACCAAAAGTCAAGAAAGCTGAGATATTTTAAGTTAGATCAGTATATTATTAACCACGCTGACACTAGTCAAGTCAAGTCAGTTTTATTTATATTAGTCCAAATCACTAATTTGCCTCTAAAAGTACTATTTTTAGTTTTTTCCTCTGTATCAAGAAAACAAAAAGCCATACAATTTAAGTTTAAAAAATAATTAATATGTAGAAATAGTGCCATCTTTTGACAGATATCTTCCACTCAGTCTCCACACACCTTGAGAACAACAACACCTACACCAGAATGCTGTTTGTTGATTTCAGCTCAGCATTCAACACAATCTCCCCCATGAAACATTATTGCAAAACTTAGTACTCTGGGCTTGAGTGCCACACTCTCCAACTGGATATTGGACTTCCTTACAAACAGACCCCAAACAGTTTGGATTGGTGGCCACGCCTCCTTCACTCTAGTGCTCAACACAGGAGCCCCCCAGGGCTGTGTGCTCAGCCCCCTCCTGTTCACGCTGTACACTCATGATTGCAACAATTTTGCAGAGTGGTGCACAGAGAACAACCTACTGCTCAACGTCAGCAAAACCAAGGAGCTGATCACTGATTTTAGGGAAAAGGAGGCAAAGACACACACGCCTGTCTACATCAGTGGAGCTGAGGTGGAGCAGGTGAATAGTTTTAGGTTCCTGGGAACAAGCATCACAGAGAACCTGACATGGTCCTCTCACATCTCCAGTAGCATAAATGGAACTACAAAACAAAATCTTGTTATACAACCCTGTGTTATAAAATGATCAATAAATCTATGTTGTATATAAGGAGTCAGAAATGCTTCAGCAAGAAATGTTCAAACAATTAGTCTGCTGTTCAATAAGTCGACTGACAGACAAGAACTAGCCTGACAATCAATTTATCAAGTTCTTTATCAACTAAAAATGCCAGGGATGCTCCCGTGGCTTAGGGGCTAGACACCGACCTATTAGTCAGATAAAACAAGCAATCTGAAGACGTCACCTTGGGCTCTGGGAAACTGTGTTGGGAATTTTTTATACATTTTATAGACTAAACAATTAATGGATTAAATAAAATAAAAAAACAACTGACAGATCAATCAATGATGAAAGTAATCATTAGTTGAAGCCGTAGTAGCAACCCCAGGTGGTTTGATGCTAAATGCTTTTACAAGATCCTAAACACCCCGGGACATTCAGATTGAATTTGAATGGTCACGCCAGGCCAGTGTGTCGTGAGATTAGCACATGCTGGAGGTGGCAACATATATGTGTGTGTGTGTGTGTGTGTGTGTGTGTGTGAGAGGGAGTGTGTGTGGGTAAGCCTGGTCATCTCTGCACTGGCTGCCATTTAGTAGGGCAGAATTAAGCGTGAGGACGTCTGTCCTATACCAAAGCATGACATCAGCCAGTTGGCAGAGGAGGTGTCGGAGCAGGTGCTATATGGGAACGAGGGAGGGATGGAGACATGCGGGGAGGGGGTGGAATTGGGGAAGGACAGGGAAAGGATGGAGGTGTGGGACAGCAGAGCAGAGGGTGGTGCAGGAGGATGGGGCAGGAGCCAAGATGAGTGTCCAAGTGAAGCTATTTATAGCTCCCCATCATGGGCCATTCTACCAGGCCCTGATCACCACCAGTATTATCCCTCTATTTCCCCTCTGCTCATATTCAGCTCATATCCAGGAAGAGGCAGAAACACATTTACCTCTGAATCATGTCAGATCAGTCTATTCTTGGGCTGTGACATTAGACATTTTCCACCCTTTATGTCAAAAATCTGACAGATAATACTTTTGTCACATTGCTTTCTGTAAGACGTCACACTTCCTGTATAACTGATTTGATGTTATCTTCTGATAGCCATCCGGGCAATTATAGCAATCTACGGAGGCATTTAAAACAGCTGCGAATCAAAAAGAGAGAGGAAACAGCCAAGTAAACCTGCAGTAGTATTTACAGAGTAGACAGTCTTTTGACCTGTGCCTGACCTGAGAAGGCCCAGCAACAAGAGGTCCATCACTGTCCATCGCTCCAGAGAGGTTGCCATGGGAACAGCACAAGAACCAGGTCCAGTGAGTCCAGCCATCTGGTGGACAGCTCTATACAAATAAACTCAAGCTACCGTTTAGTAAAAGGTCCAGAGTGAGGCCTGCCTGTAGTAAGAAAGTGGTTCATATTGATAGAGGAAGGCACGTACCCTTCTTAAAAGAGTATTCCTTCCTCCTCTTTTTTATTCCACACATTGTTCTTCAAAACCTGGTGCCTATATTATCACAAAACTAGAGCGCCAGTTGGAGATTCGGGTGTGTTATGCTAGTAGCTGCTAATGTAGCCTTTTACAGCTAGCCTATAGCAAAATTGAGGAGCAGGCTACAAAGGTCTGGTAAGCTAACTCCACAACCCCCAGATTTTTTTTTTTTCAAACTTATAGTCGCAGCTTGCTCTGGAGCCACAAAAAGCAATATACAACAACTTTTTTTTTTTTGTTATATTTGTAGTTGTATTCCCTAAGACCTGCAAACAGACTTTGATGTGTAAGCATTATTATGCCCATAATTATCCCCTTTAATATCCCCATAATATCCGATATATCCAGTTTTGACAGCACCCAAAACTTGGACTCCCAACCAGAGAAATACATCCACAACTCAACAAACATCCCTATAAATCACACGATGTCAGTGACCGATAATCTGGAGTTACACAGAGTCACTGTACATGCATGGTTCTGCAACTAGACCTTATCCAGGCCCACGGCCACAGCAGCCTGCAGCAGAATGGCATTGTGTTGAGTTGTCTCTGGGCCACGCGTGACGATATAATAGTGTCTTTGTCTTCCACTTATCTGGCTGCAGCTCCGGCTGTGTTTCAACAGCTACTGTCTAGCTATCAGACCTAAGGACACAATCTAGCTCTCTGTGTAAGAGCTTATTGTCAACCACTCTGCACGGACAAAATAATCATCTGAGCCGAGACAGATAAGTAGATTTTTACACGCCCACACAGACGCCTTTAGAGGAAGCTGGAGCTGTCAGAGGTTAGCTGCTTTTCTTCCTCTGTGTGCATTAAAACAACGCTGTGCCACAATCAGACATGCAAACATATTTGCTATAAACAAAACACACATCCACTAATGAGCACACACACATAACGATGGACTGTACACTCTCACACTTTTTCCCTTAAAACTAAAACACACACACACACATACAAATATATTAATATCTTGTATAAATACACAAATACAGCACTGACCAGATGACCAAACCAAATATACTGTATGGTGTGAGCTCCTATTTAAGAAATGTCCTTGGCTTTTTGGTTGTTTTCACGGTGAATCCCAGAGTCCACCCACACAGGCAAGCCCTGCAGAGACCTTCTGTTCCTCAACCCAGGACACACACACAAACATGCACAGAAAACACACACACACACACACACATACAGAGAAAGACAGTCACAGAGAGAGAAAAAACAACAATAGAGAATCGAAAGAAGGTTTTATTGTGACTGGTCTTCTCTTTGGTTCATCACATCTCACTAACAGAACAAAGCATTTTTGTTTCATGGTTTCCACAAAGTTTGACATTTATTATGGGCTGGTTTACTAAATAATGTGCAGATGGTGACCTCTGTAAAGGGGAATAACGGATCTGAATAATACAAAATATCAGGCATGATTGCTTGGTTGATAAACATTGAAAAATACAACACTATTTATCACATAGAGTAGGTGTTGTCGTCGTCTGATTCTGTATGCGTCCTCTTTCTAACTTTGGATGTTTGACTCAGATTTACACTCGATGAAATGAGGACAAAAATGAGTTAAATTAGATTCAATAGCACACATTTACACCAGCAAAAACAGTTGGGCCTGTGTGTTTTATGGAGCCAACAGAGAGTAGAGTACATATGGACGACTCGCATTATGGCACATAGCACTATAATGTGGTGTGGTAATGGCCGTGAAACCACATGTCACTGTGGATGGGAGAGAGGTTCCAAAACAGAGGCAAGGCCGAGAGCCAGACCAGTGCTGCAGTTCACCTTCAACCGCTCTCTATCTTTGTTTTACTCTGTCTGTTTATGTCATCTCTCTCTTTTTCTTACCCATCTCTAGCTCTTCCTTTCTTATTCCACTCTGTGTCTCCCATCGCCTCACAAATATCTCATGTTTCTTTCTAGTGCTCTCTCTGTGTCTTTCTCATTTTTCCAGACTTCTCTACTTTGACCCGAGGGTTACTGCCTCTGAAAGAATGTCCTGCACAGGCCAAGGCAATATTGTGGTTATTCTTTGAAAGAGTCTATTTCATGCCACTCTATAACATCAAATCAAGGTTAAAGCAATGACAGTCCCAGGAGCTAAACTTCTGCTTATATTTTGATTTGATTATGCATCAAATCAGTTTTGCTTCAGTGGAAAAACCCTTTAAGAGTCCTTAAAATGCTATTTAATAGCCTTCTTCATATGTTGCTTCCTTATGTGAAGCAGCCTGTGAAAGCACACTTCATTGACAGAACAACTTGGCTCATGTTCAGTCAACATGCTAGTTTAATGTGAATGGCTTTAGACCATAAAGGTGATCAGCTCTTACCATGTCAATTTCACTCTCTCTCCTCTGCCTCACCTACTTCATCCCCCTTCATCACCTTTGCCATTGTTCAGTACAATACAATGTGCTTGTTACACGAGGTGAGGGTGTTTCTCCTAATGACTTTAGAGCGTGCAGGCAGGCTGCGCTCTCATGTTTGGCTCCCAGTGCAAGTTGCCTGGCAAAGTCCAGGGACGCTATTGACAGTGGACTTTGGAGGGTGGGGAAAGGTGAAGGCATGCTGCGCCAACACACACACACACACTAAAAAGAGACACGCACACACAAACTCACACTTGGATCATAGGCTGGTATTGCCTCTGGCTATTGCAGGGTAATAAAGTGATCCAGAGAAAATGCAGGAGGAAATGACAGGGATATAACCATGTGAGTCTTACAGCTGTTACTCTAATCAGATATACACTCTTACTACATTTAACTTGGGTCTTGTTTGACTGAAATTCCTTTATTATAGCCATTGGAGAGGGGCACATGTGTTGTTGTCAGTAAATAGAGCTGCAGTGGTTAGATGGATTTATCAGTAGTTTGTGACAAACAGGGCTGTTGTGGGTTATCGACCCCTGGGTGGGCTATTGCTGTTTCTCCACCTTCTGCCACTGTGGTTTAAAGCTCTGAAAACTCTTGGCTGTGCTGCTGGCACAAAATGGCTACCAGATGCAATATGCTGGCATAGGTGAAAGTTGGCCACAAAGAAACGTCTTATGAGAGGTTTCTTGAAAGCTCTTAAGAAGCTAGTGATGTATTGTTACTAATGGTCAACCTCAATTTATACCCCTCAGATCATTTTTCATCTCTGGGTAGAGATACAGACATAACTGATCAGACTGTGATGAGATTCAGATGCAAAGTTTCTTACGACACACACTCACTGTATTAATTTTTTTAGCCGAAACCACAGTTTCATTAGGAAGTCTAGACGAGACCTCCAGTATTTCTGCTACTCACTCCTCCAATCTGTGCTCACCTCACGACACACCACCACCTCAGTTACAACACCTCACACCTCAGTTTTCATAGGATATCTCACATATGCACACACACGCACACACTACTTATCTAGAGATAATCTGCAGAGATAGAGATATGTTATTATAGGTCCCTCCCAGACGTGATGTCACTCAGCTCCTAAGGTGTCTTTAAGCCTGACACGTGGTGAGGCTCTTGACGTAGAACTTTTTCGTTATCTTGATAGAGCTCTATAAATCTATATGAAAGACTTTGTTTTGAATTAGGTCCAATGTCCGCTCATGTCTGTTGATGTTAGACATCAGGGTGAGTGAGTGTGAGATTTGTTTTTGTGTCTAGCAGTAAAATACATATTCTCCAGAAGTAGCTGCAGCAAGAGCCTCCGCATGGAGAGGCAATGGAGCTGGATAATTATGGGGTGTGTGTGTGTGTGTGTGTCTGTGTGTGTGTCTGTGTGTGTGTGTACGTGCGGTTTGGGGTAAAGGACTGGGGGAGAAAAAGAAAAAAAAATGTTGTAATTTTTACAGTGAATTCCAGCTTGATAACCAGAACCAGCTGGCTTTTGTCTCTTAAACACACACACACACACACACAGAACCACCAATCCTTAGCATAAACAGTTGTTTGCGAAAATATATTGAGATGTGAATGAAAACCTACTGACTATGGTCAATGGGTGCAAATGATAGCAACATCAGTGTTGTATACTTCAGCTCAAGTACACTGAGCTCCACAAAAATAATACTAAATACACACATCTAATAAAATCCATTATTGCACAACCATATGCAATAATGGTGATTGCATAATAATAAATACTCTCATTTGGCATTTTTGCAACTCAAATCAAATTTGTATTACTTGTTGGAAAAGTACAAATTCATTTCCTACTCACACAAACTATCCTGATTACCTTGTTAATTGAAACATGAATAAAATCATTAATATTCCTAAAATATCTGCTTGACAGAAAACGTTACAGTGCAAAAGATGACCACTTCTTGGTTGTTATTGGCCACTTCAGAAGTTGTTTCATTCCCTTTTGTGTGTTTATCTCAAAGGAGCAAAGTTACTAGACAACACACACACAATCAACAGCAGGTATCAGTAACATTACATAAAAGACACAAGTGTGACTCATGTGTACACTCAGTGTAAATAGAAGATAATCTACTGGAGTATCTCTCACATTGCTTTATTTCAGCCCTATGCACTTCAACCTCCAACATGCACACAGACTGCTTGGCATTTGACATCTCAACTAAGCTGCCTCCCTGACCCCAGTTGCCCCAGGCAACCCCTTGTTGTTGCAGTGTTTAAAAAGATGTGAGGAGCACAGTCTCCCACCAGGATAACTCAGGGAGCGAACACAGATTAAAGTCTGCTAGTCTCACAATGGGAGCCCTTAAGGCTACACAGAGGAGAGCAGTTTTACATGCATGTGTGTGTGTGTGTGTGTGTGTGTGTGTGTGTGTGTGTGTGTGTGTGTGTGTGTGTGTGTGTGTGTGTGTGTGTGCGATTGTGTGTGTGTGTGTGTGTGTGTGTGTGAGTGAGTGTGAGTCAACATATGAGCTCCCACTTTCTGTGATTTTTGCTTCTATACATACGCCTGTGTTTGTATGCAGATGTGTGTGCACGCCTACTTCTACCTTAAATCTCAAATGTGCGTGTACGGCTCTTAATTTTGAATGGAGACAAATGCTGTGCAGGCCCATATTGAGGCAATGAAAAGAACCATTTCTCTCTACCTACAGATCAATGGGTTCCCATTCAATTAGAAAGTCTGAAACCATTAGCACCCGGCTAATGACTCCATTCTGGGGAGCTGGGGAGCTTTGGCCTCGGGGTAGGAGGGTGGTGGGTGGGGGAGCCAGAAAAAGCATCCAGGCTGGGTGGGGGATTTCTTTAACTGCATTCGTTATGAGTGCATTACACTTCTTTAGTGTCTTATCGGGCAACACTTTCCAGATAGCATATTGCAGCAGGGTGTTGAATGCTTTGTCCCTCTGGTCTTGTTTCAGCAAATGCTAAAGCTGTGCACGTCCTATTACTTTGTTTCTTTTTCCCACTTGATTATTCCCTTTCTGTTTGTTTTTTGTTACATGAATTGTTTCTAATTTCTAACTCTTGTATTGCTCTGTTTGCTAACCCACCTTATTGTAACCCAACTTTGTGCGTCGCAAAAATGAGTGTGGGGTTAACCTGCAGGTCCTCCTATTATTGCTGTAGTGTTGACAGCTATTCATTAGTGTATGATGGAGGCAATGCTTTTGGGTGAATTCAGACATCCCTCCACCCCCAGTTTTGCTCTCCCATTTTCTACACAGTCCTGTGGCAATCATTCATTCACCTCAACTTGTCAAATATACAGTTAGAAATACTGATCAACAGCCCCAGTACTGAAAATAGCAGCTGGCCATAAGGCCAGACAATAAGAAAGACAGAAAGAACAGAAGAAAGGAAAAAGAAAGAAGCAGACCAGTAGTTAGCAGAAAGTAGGCAAGCAGCCAGGCAGACAGAAAAATTAGTGTATATAAGAGGGTTTACAGGTAGGAACCATGTGGCTACAGGCAAAGGTAGGACGCCATGGGCAGAGTCCATATCCTGTGTCTTAATAATGCGTGCTGCGGCCTCAGGGGAATGGCAGTTTTAATGGGGAGGGAGTCTGCCACTGGTAAACACATGCTGGAGCTCAGTGAAAACACTGCTGCCAAGGATTTAGGTCATTTTTGATAAGCATGAGAGCAACATCGCCTTGAAATAATTTTTGGCTGCGTGTGCATTATGTGGAATCTCTCCCCCATTAAACATTTGTTTAGCTTGACATTAGTTTACCTCAACAGTCTGTTAGCTTAGACAAGTCTAAATCAAATCTTGTTTATTACAGGAAAACTGAAATCACTTCAGTTTGAGAACTAAATAATTTCAAATAGCATTACATTCAATAGAAGGTAAAAAAAAAAAAAAAAATTTCCTACTAACACTAAGGCCCCCAGTTACTCATTTGGACCCTGAATCCAGTGTAAAGCTATCAGGGATATAATGATATTACATCTCACAGCTGCATTCGTATGCAGTGAATGAGCCGTGACACCAGCCACATGAGGTAAGGAGTTGGCCTGGTACAGAGGTAGATGAGGTTAAACAGAAAAGCAGGGGATGTGTCATTACTCTGAAAAAACATTTGTCATGATTCTGGTCACTCTGTAGTGAAGATCAAGTGTTAACATAATCACTTCTCCAGATTTCAGAGAGACTTGTCATTATTAGAAGTAGAGTATTTGAGGGACGGCACATAAGTCAAGGTTCATAAAAGAGAAGAGGAGAGTGCCATGCAGTCCACCAATTGCTTCCCATTTGATTGCTCTGGTCTGGCTCATCTGGTACAGGAAGAGCCGGGAAAAGTGATCGGACCTATCCAGACTCGACTAGCTGGGCCTGCTCCACTTTCCTCCTGGGACTGCCAATGGGGTGGTGTGGCATAGGGAGATGGGGGAGAGGCATTGGAGGGGTTCATAAGGGGCAGTGGGAGGGAGGAGAGACTAGGTGTGGAAGGTTGCAATGGGGGACGGAGAGGAGGGTGAACGGTTCTCTCCCTAAGAAGTGCTAACTTGGACAGTGGGAGGAATTTTCTGTGGTTTATCCAACGAGAGCTGCTCCATCTGTATAAACTGGAGCCTGCCAAAATGTAGGCTCTCTCTCCATACACACACACACACACACACACATACACACTAAAGGCTGCCAAAATGTCGACTCCCTCTGTCCAAAGAGGAGCAGAGAAACTTAACTCCCTCATTACTCGCTCAGATAACTAGTGCTCAGATGCTTAGATAAAAAGTTACAAGAAACACAAATGAGCACACACAGAGCTGAACTCACACACACGCATGTGCTTATATGCACACAAGTGCACACACACACACACACACACACACATTTAGTCCATTGAGAAGGTGAGTCCTGGAGCTCCTGGAGTACTTAAAAGAATTGTTTTCGCCCGTTCTGCTGAGCTGCTCTAATGACAGTGGTGTGGAGACAGAGGTTATGTAAGTGTGAGCTGCAATCACACTCCACGCCATTTAGATATGACTCAGCTGGCCCAACGCCTATTTGCGTGAGTGTGTGTGTAAAAAGGAGAGAGAGAAAGAGAGAGAGAGAAAGACAGTTAGAAAACAGCTGAGTGAATGTGTGTAAAAGAGAAAGACACTGGACAGAGAGCCTGCAAGACAGAGAGAGAAAAGAAAAAGGTTTGAAGAGAGGTTAAGTGTGTGTATGTGTGTTTTTGTTTTCGTCTGTGCATGTGAGTACAAGTCAGGGGGTCTGGGTTATAACACATTTGTTAGTGACCCGTCCGTTAAAATACATTTTTCCATAGTTGTTCAGGTTAAATCCATTAGCAGTGAGTGAATATTCAAGTGTGTGTGTATAAGTGTAACACACAGTGGCCCCTTAGTTTCCCAGCAGGGCTTGTGGCTGAGGACGGACATCTTTCCACAGGATATGAGAACTGTGTGATCATCCATCTGAGCTGAGAGCTGAGGAAAAACACTCTACAGCGCCTCCTTTCGTGCCTTAATTTGTATTACTCACTCTCTCTCTCTCTCTCTCTCTCTCTCTCTCTCTCTCTCTCTCTCTCTCTCTCTCTCTCTCTCTAAGATTGCTCATGTCTCTTTAAAACTTTGCTCTTCTTTAGCCAAGGGGGCAGGGTTGTACTCGTGAGTCACTGGGCTGTCCCTGGCACAGACAGACACATGCACATAAATGCACACGCACGCACGCGCACACACACGCGCACACACACACACACACACACACACACACACACACACACACACACTTGAAGCTCTCCATGTCTATGAGTGGAGCTGGCCCTATGCCCAGCCTTAGGGCTGCACGGCCCCAGCACTGTACCACTTAACCCTTCAGGAGCTAATACTGTTCCAATTTAACCCCAAAAAGGAGCATCAGCTCAGTATGTCAAAGCTTGACTGTTCTGTTCAAGCCCCTTACAGTCTTATATCCAAATGTCTGCAAGTAAATGCCACATAAAATAATTTCCATTAAGGCCATAACTATTTTTCAAGCAAGCTGTTCCTTTAACGTTCAGTACATTTGGCTGTTTAACCCTTTAGGAGGTCTTCCCAAGCAGCTACAGTGCTACTGCTAAGCTCAACAATAGAGAAATAGGTTTCTATGACAAGATTTATGTGACCACGATCACAATTTGTTCTTTAACCTTTTGCTTCCCATGACCCCTAAAGATGCTTCATTCCTTTAGTAACAGGGAGGACGTGCTCAACTGGCTGCATCAAAAGTTCATTCTTGATGCCCACTGACACTAGTGACCTTTGAACCTTGATCTTGGCCAACTGTATTCAAGTCTTCTGCATTGTACTGATATATTAATACTTCTTTATCTTTACTGCCTCCTCTCTTTTTGTCTCTCTTACACACACACTTGTCTCTGTGCCAATCTCCTCTTTGTTAGCATGCAGGACAGGAGACAGTCAATATTTGGGCTATGATGCCATTGTGTGCGCCAGTAGCACACTCCTAGCTGGTGAACAAATAGAAGAAGATTTGCCATCTGAGCATGTGTACACACAAAAACACACATGGGCCATCAGCAGGTAATGACCATAGAGTAGCTTGGAACATAACACAGACAGCATAGACGGAGATGGGATGTAAGACCACTGAGAGCTGGTGTAAAGTGCGTTGAGTATGATGGGTGCAGTGACAGATGGTTTGACCTTGTCTGCAGCAGTTGGACTAACGTTAGACCTCCTCTCCTCTCTGCTTCCTGTAAGATAGATCCCCATGGTGCTATAGCTGCTCCAATAGCCATGTCATCTTGGAGGCAGGGCTATTGCCCTCCCACCTTTACCAGTGGGTAACCTCTGGAGCAATCCCTCAAGGGTCCAGACTAATAATAGTATATGGATATGATCCTATGGAAATGATAGTCCAACACAGAATTAAATGGCAGTCAAATGTATGTTAAACACTGGATGCTTATATGTGGCTTGACTAGTATGGGGAGAGTGAACGCAAGATGTTTAACACAGTGTTTTAACTAGAACAGTTGGCAGCACCTGAACATACAGTGGCCGAGTCAAAGAAACATACGTAAACACACTAGAGGGCATGTACACACACATAGTGAGTATGGTTGATGAGGAGTGTTCTGTAATTCTAGTGTATGTTAATGACTCTCCCAGGCACACTGGAGAAGACATTAAAAACTCTGGCTGTGATTTACTGTGCAGCGATGCAAGCTGGGACACGACTCAGAGATTCACACTGTGGCACAGATATGCATATACTCACACACGCACAGATTCTCTCTCTCACACACACACACACACACACACGCGCACACACACACACCTAAACACCAAGTTAGATTCTAACAATGAACAAGGGAAGTTGATGCTAAGATCAACAGCTTAGTTTGTAAATGAAACATGTTTTCATGTGAGTGTTAGCTGCATTTTATAAACTAGATAAATAATTCAACTATAATTAAGTCTTCATTATCAGTCCCTGTATTTGCAAGTTCAGTGCAGTTTTATGGCCAACTCTATGATATTATATTTGAATTAAACACTATAAACTATATTCCAATTCTCTTTATACGGGCCATTGACTGACATTACAGTCACACATCAATCATGGGCTAAGTCACTTAGTAGCCATTAAACTGTAACAATGTTTGTGTTTATACAGCTTGGCTCTGACCGAAAACAAAAACAAACGTCCTCATTTACCCACCGCAATCTCGTTATGTCCATACAAACAAGTCATTTTTAATCCGCCAATACAGATGAGAAAAAGGAAGAGATCTGCTAGACGATCCATCACAAATTTGTGGCCGGCGACGGCTGTAAAGTGCATCGCCACAATGTCGCATTGGACGACTTGCGGTCTTCTAAATGTCTTTTCATGAACTGAAAGTAAAACAAAGAGCATGAAGGCCAGCAGCTCTCTAACCACACCAAAACAATAAGAGGATAGGTTTTGTTTCATAACAAGCCCTTGTATACTTTTGCTTTGCCCAGAGCCAGACACCTGCCCTGGGTTGGCTTTCTAAACCCTGGCCCCGAGCATACACAGGCCTCAACCCAGGTCACCTGTATTTATCTTGGATTTACTGTACGTCTACAGCCCAGTGGTGTGACTTGTATGATAGGATATACCGCAATGTGGATTGCGACATGAGTTCGGTAATATCACCTCTGGTCAGGTTAAGAAAAGACTAGTAGAAGACTGATGAGGTTTGTTTTGGAGAAGTCCAACCCCCTCCCTCAGAAAGGTTTGTTAAGTCCTGTTCCCACAGAGTACAGCGTCATGCCCTACTTCTGTCCTCCACCAAGAATAACATGTACCTGGACAACACTGACCATTTAGACAGCTGCAGCATGCAGGGTGACAGGGAGAGGGGGCTGAGAGTGAAGGCTGAGGTATAAAAAAGAGAAAGGAATGATTGAATGTAATAATCTGGCACATAAAGAAAGAAAGAAAGAAAGAAAGAAAGAAAGAAAGAAAGAAAGAAAGAAAGAAAGAAAGAAAGAAAGAAAGAAAGAAAGAAAGAAAGAAAGAAAGAAAGAAAGAGAAGGAGAAATCAGGGATTGAAGGGAAGAAAGAAAACGAGTAGGAGGAACCCATAAAGTTACAGTGAATGAAGGAGACAGAGAGATATGCCCCTATCCTTTAAAAAGTTAGTTGAATCTCCGGAGGTTTAATTGAATTTGAAATACGTCAGGAGGCAGAAAGTTAGCAGGAGCTCTGGAAGGCTTAGTGCAAAAGATGAAGAGCTGGTGAATGACAGCAGAGAAGACAGAGGAGGAAAAGACTCTATAACAGTAGCATACAGAGGAGTCCTGTGTGAGGAAAAAGACTCGGCCACGCACAGGTAAATTGATCTCACGGGAGGGTGATTAATAGTGGGGTAAAAGCTATGAAGGAAGGTATGGATTGGAAACACTGAGGGATGAACAGAAAAACTGAACAAAGCATGAAGACAAGGAGAAATAAGAGAAAAATAAGGAGTCATACAGGCAGAGAAAAAAAGACAGAGCAGTGAAGTTGGAGAGAAGTGGACAGAGGCAGGGCTTCCACAGGAATAGAGAAAGAGGTTTAGGGTGGGCCTGGGCTGAGGGTTGTGAGGTGCAGGGCTCTCTCCAGAGCAAACAGAGGCTAACAGAGGGACTGTTGTCAGGGTCAGCGTGGGCCAGGGGAGGGGACAGCAACACCGGGATGTGAAATGTGACAGATCTATTTTAGGGCTCCAGCACAGGAGTCCTTCCCTGCTCTGAACCAGGTGAGAGGGTCAGAGGTCAAGGGCAGGACAGCAGACTCTAAAGCACCATTTGAAGTGGATTAGTTCGCCTGGAAGAGGTCCTGAAATTTTATATTTTATGTGCTGTGTGCGTTCCAGTTCCAATTCCAGAAGACGATTCAAGCGAGGAAAAGGAGCTTTGTGATTTTCTGCAAATTACTGCTCACAGCCTAAATGGAAAATGTCATGATATATGAACACGTCAACTCAAACTGTGTTGCTTTTATCAAAAGACCAAGATAATTTTTCTCTCGGTAATTACTGACAGTGCAGTGTATATGTATCTACATATGAAAGAAAAATTCAAATGTACATATACTTTTCACATATCTTCGTTTAAACATAATTTTGTTTCCACTATATTCTCCCTAAACACACTGTCACTCTCATCGTCATAATTTCCTTGTTTCTCAATATTCCAGTATTTAAATGATTTCAGTTGCTTTTCAACAGAAAAACCAAACTTCCCCTTCCTCTCATTAGATGTGTGTTACTCTCGAAATGATCAAAATGTTTGGGAAGTTAATAACTCTTTGAGAACACGTTACCTCCCTGTGGTTCATTTCACAATCTTTCTAATAAATAATCAGCTATGATTCGGATGTTGTGGTTTGTTTTCAGAGATGATCACAACCTAACATCACGCTTCCTTCTGACTTCTTGTCCTCCTGGTTCTTCCTTCCTAGTTGCTCATCTTTCCCATAAATCCCTCATAGTCACCCACCTACACACTGCACACCACTTCCATTTCTCCCCCACCCTTTCATTTCTCATGTGCATCTTTGAAACAAACCCAGTCTCCAATTGTAAAGTCACCCACCATCTACCTCTACCCCCAACCTACTCTCTGGTCTGGGCTTATCAAGATCCAGGCAGAGGGGCTGATTATGCAGGCAGCTGTCAGCCCTGTAAGGTGAGGCCCCCCAGGCGACAGTTCAACGGCTTCAGACTGAGGCTGTGCCACCGAGCCTGACAGTAGCACGAACAACACAGAGAAAAGAATGCTAATGGTTCAAATCAGATGAGAGATGAGATGAGAGGAGGGAGTGCAGAGGAGTAGAGGAGGGCGCTGGCAGGCACTCCTGATCAGCTGTCATTCAGACGAGGCCTTGTGTGTGTGATGGCGTGTATTTGTTGTGCATGTTTGAGCGAGAAGCACTGGCCGCCCAGGATTACACCCCCAGTTACTGACATGTTTTTCCTCCAAAGTGCCTTGAAGTTTGAGAGATGAAGGAAGGGTGTGAACAGATGGAGGGAGGGGCTGGCAAAGGCGATAGATGGATGGATGTGGGAGGCTATATACAGTACACTGCTCTGTTCCTTTATTCTTCCATCTAACATGCTTTCCCATCTTCTATCTACCCAGTGTAACTCCACCTCTCTCTTTGACTATCTGCCTGCCTCGGAGCCATACCTTACTGCAGAAAAGGCAATATATCAAAACTTGACGGCATTTCCTTTTCTGAATAATGCTGAGTTCAATATTATTTTGTTTTGAACTTCACTCCTGCGCTTGCTTCTTCTCCCCTCCAGGGCAACCCCTTCATAGGAGAAACGAGATGCTTTAGCACCATCACTTACGGGCAGTCAAACAACCTCCTGTGTGGTGGGAGCTTGTGATTGAAATGTAGCACACTGAAGACTTCACTTCCCCTCTTTCCAATCTCTAAATGTCTGATTCCATTCGCCTCTACAGGACTACATACAGAACGTTAAAGCCTACATGTGCATGTGTTCATGCCACGAATGAATAATGTATTCTGACAGGAGAGACAGATGGATATATGATCACCAGCTAAAGAGGATTGCTGTGACACTGAACCAGGAAGTGCTTGTCAAGTCATGTTACAACTCCCAGCCAGGAACTCACAGTAGATCTCTTGTAGTGTTGCCTCAATTGTCACCCATAATCATGGTACGGCAAAGTTTTAAGTTTCACACAAAATTACCTAAAATATCCAACTGCCACTTCCCCAAACATCAATTCAAATGCCTTCAAACACAAACAGCTTGATGTGCCCCTTCCCCAATGCTCTGTCTCCCCCTTACCCACACCCTCACTCCATCCCTGGCAGATGGTTTTAATTAATATAGACATGATAACGAGATTCCCTACAATTAATACACACAGCAGTTATGGATTTAAGTGCTAGGGATTCCAGATAATATGATTAACAGCAGTTGAAGTGAGGGCATCTGGCAGATGATTTGAAATGGAGGAGGGCTGGAGCGATTGTGAAATAAGTGTGTGTGTGTGTGTGTGAATTGTGCATGCAATTTTGTGTATGTTTATTTGTGTGCCTGTCTATCAGAGAGACGGATAGAAAGAATGCTGGGGGCCTAACGTCATGCAATCTTGGCAGTTTTTTATCCACTTGTTATTGTGTAGCCAGCTGTCCTTTGTGCCATAACATAGACTACATGTTAGGGCAAAGACACAATAGATAGATCTGCATGGCATTTCACCATATGTGTCCACCTGTGTTTGTATAGTGATCACTGTGCAAGACTTCAATCCTGTAATATTTATCAGGGAAGCAGGAAGTTACCGCAAATGAGACTTAATCTGCAAAAACAATTTGCTTAATAGTTGAGAAAATTATCATTTTGCATGACTGTCTTTAAAAAGACACATCAGATCAGGTATTAAACATGAAGACAACTGTTTTATTGCATAATAAATGCAAAAATACACCTGTTTCTGGAGCGAGAAGTATGTATGTATTTTAGCTGTAGACAAATCATTAACAGAAGACAGATAGATGCAAACAAGTACATCTGGGACAACTCCTTGGTTCTGTTTCTATAGTCAACACAAGAACTTTATTTTCTTCTAAGCTGTTGGCCAATTCCTGGACACGCAACTGCAATTACAAAGAAAAAAGTACAAGTTACAGGGAAGTTGAGTATCTATTTTGATGGTTCCTCTTTGGAGAAAGGGTTCCCTCTTTCTTCTAAAAGTATTGTTAATTTTTTTCTGCCTACATTCAGATTCCTGTACTTTGAATTACAATTTATTTGTTTAGTTTAATTTAGTTTATTTGCGCACATATTTAAAAAAGACAGTAAGAATATAAATATTTTTTTGAACATTGTGAAGGAGCGGTTGGGAGCCAAAAACAGCTTATGAAGATACCTCCCCTATATAAATATAAATAGTCATGCTTAACAAGAAAAACAAAGATTGCATAATTCATCAAAGTTTCAAGACTACAATCAGTATCAATACAAAATTGGTAGAAATGTACAATTTACATATATGTTAATGTTTACAAGTTGAGATGCATTACAATAAAATCCATGAAATGTTTCGAATCGTTGCTAATTAGAGTCCTTTTCAGATGAATTTGAATACTGATAATGTAGATGTAGATTGTAGAAATGGAAGTAGTTGTTCATTCCACATGATCCACTGTAATTCAATGAATATTGATTAAGAGAAGTCCAACAATACGGAAGATGAAAGAGTGTGTGAGCTGTAATAAAAAGTTAAAATACAGGAATGATTAATCAATGAACAAACTCTAGATCTCTAAAGATACCAATGGACTTCATACTCTTTTTACAGACACGTTCAATACGGAATTTCCATGTTACTTTTTAATCTACTATAACTTCAAGGAATTTAATGTAAGGAACCTGAGTTATTTCAATGTTGTCTATGAATATTTTGGCTTTCTCTTTTGTATACTTTTCATTTTTGTTACAAAATATCATACAATAAGATTTTTTTATATTGAGACAGTTTGTTCATCTAAAACCATTTAGAAATAGATGATAGCTCTTAATTTGCTCCTTGAATCAGTGTGCTAAAATGTGAGACAAGACATCAGCAAATAAAAGAGGTGGTACGTTTTTGCAGACTGTAGGTAGGTCTTTCATGTAAATCAAAAACAAGAGAGGTCCAAGGATGCAACCTTGAGGTACTCCACAAAGTAGCTTAGCTCCATTTGAATTATGCCTATTTATAGATACATACTGTTCTCTGTCCTTTATATAATCAAGCAGCCATTTTAGAGCAACATCATGAAAAATATATTTTTGTAATTTTGCATGTGATCGACAGTGTCAAAGGCCTTTGACAAGTCTAAACATTATTGTCTAAGGCTGTAGAGATTTCATGAACAAGCTGCAAAAGTATGTTGCACTCATCCATGTTTTTTTATTCTTGTATATACTAGGTTCTCAATAACTTAAAAATAGGGTAAAACAGATATAGGACGGTAGTTAGTAATGAGTGAGGGGCTCATCGATAGATAGAGAAAACTACTTTCTTTACAAGACTAGATCACATTTCATCATGCCAGACAGAGGATATCCTTATGCAAGGATAGTGCTTATTGATATTTTTTCACACATGTTGCCTGTACACAGACACTAAGCTGGACAAACTAAGGCCATATGGTGCACAGTACACAGTGAAGTCCTCTGCCCTAACCTTCTGTCTCTTGTTTACGCCGATGGCTGCATGGCTGATATTTATATTTGTTGGCGTTTGGAAATTTGTTATCATGAAGGAGACGACAAAACAAACACAACAGAGTACGCAACTGCTCCTCTCAGGGTTAACGATGAAGGGTTATCATGTCAATCTCTGGCTCATTCCAACTGCATGGACTGTGTCTCTACACATCAGTCACACTCCAGAGGACCTGTCCAGTCTGCACAAATACACTGTGAGGCAAAATAAGATGCACCCTACATATAAACTCAACAGGACGCCAAGGGCAGGACTGTGTTTGGATGACTGTCTGTGCACGTTTGCATGTGTGTATCTGTGTTTATCTTTTTATTTAAACTATTTCATTACAAAACATCTAAAAATGATAATGGTTGTCAAAACATCACTCTAGCAATAACAATTTTTCTCTAGTTTAAAATTAGGTTACTGACGCTGCTCTTCTGTACAGTGAAAGTGTGAAGATACTAAGAAATATCCTCAGGATTTAGTTTGTGATGATTTTTTTTCCTTTTTTATAACAACTTGCCCTTAACCTGTCTCGTCTTCTCCTTCTTTAGTTAGTAATTCCCTAAATTTCCTAGAATAACTTTCAATAAACCTCCAGAGAATGTGCCTGCATTGTAGCAGTGGTTTGACAGTTGTGGGTGAAGAGAGCAATAGTAACAGTCGAAGAGACAAGAAAGTTAACATTGCTGGTCATGAAAACTTGAGTTGTGCAGATTACGCAAAATGTAATTCGCATGGCTGGAGTGTAATCATACTAGAGCTACAGAATTGAAAAAACAATTGACAAATTAATTGACAACGAAAACAATCATTAGATGCAGCCCTACATCATACCAGGGGAGTGTAAGTAATGAAAGCGAATGTTTCAGGGTTAAAGTGCCCTGATTATGGATTTTATTATTCATAATCATTTATTATTCAGTCATGCTTGCTTAGCATGATTAAGCAAGTGTTCAGCAGGAGAGTAGCAGTGGCTATGAGCAGGTGCTTCAGCCTAATGTTAAATCACAACTCAAAAACATTCATTACTGTGTTGACTTGCAGAAAGGCACATAACCTTGCAGTCAGTGAAAATTATATTTGCCACTTAGTTGCTAGTCAACATGATGCCCCCCCCCCCGTCTTTTTTTTCCCCTCACTTGCTTTCCTCTCCCCAGCCTCTCTTTTGCAGTCAAACAGACACAGTAAAGAGAGTGAGGGAGAGTAATTTGACAAAGAAAGGGAAGAAGTTGGCACTGAAAGTGAATCAAGGGAGCAAAAGCAAACAGAGGAAGGAAGGAGTGGGAAGGGGGAGGGAGAGAGTGGAGGAGGGAAGTTGGCGGGGGAGGGAAAGGGAATGAGAGAAGGGATGAGGGGGTGAAGCTGTAAGCAGAGTGCGGACAAACTCCAATAAAAACAGAGAGTCAGATGTAACACGTTTGTGCAGAGCGGGGGACTGCTCATAATGACCCACTTCCATTTCTTGACCACGAGTGACTGGACACTGTGGTTCACGACCCCAATCACAGTTGTACAAAGGCAGGAGGAGATTGTAAAACAAAAACAGAAAGGGATAAACTGTCATTGAAATACCACTAACATTGTCTTTTCAAAGAAACAGATCGGCAATTGAAGACGCATGCTGTTTGACATACCAAGAGGACTGATCTACTGTGTGACGTATGTCCCTGCACGCACACCAACCACATACATATGCACACATACACACACACAGCATACAAGTACATCAATGCACATCCAGGGTCACGTTAACTGCAGCCGCTGGGACAGAAGTGCAAGACAACCATCTCTGCTTCCTGTTTTTTTGGAAATGAAACTATGTCAAAGGCAATAATGCTGGCAGTACGAAATACTGGCAGATAGAAACTGATCCCTAAAGCTCATATACAATCCAAATCTGTGGACACACATAAAGACACACAAACAGTGCAAACTCACACACCATTTTTAAAACAGGGGCAGGACACAACAGGGGTTCTACTAACCGTGCTCCAGCATCCTGCATCCAATCAGAGATTTGATCACTGGCAGTGAATACAAACAGGACATGCAAATAGTGATTTTATCTATGAATCCTCCACTTTCCAAACCTACTACTGATCGCTACTGGAACATTTAGCAACAGCTTGCCATCACTGCCTCTAGCCTCCCATCCAGGCAGCAGTGGGGCTGTAACAGAGAGTTTGCAGGGTTTAAAACAGACCCAATGGATGTTTTTGTGACTCAATTTGGGAACACAACACTCCAGGGCCCCAAAATTAAAAATATAGCTGAGGATAAATGTTGCACCTCTCAAGAGAAACAATGGAGGAAAGGCAGAGAGAAGAGGGGAAGTAATTCATCGAGGGAAAGACAGACATGAGAGCTTAAATAAAAAAAAGTCTCCAATTAAAATGAGTAACATATATGAATACTGGATTTATTCTGCAAAATAAACAAGCATGCTGGAACAATGTAAGTCATATTTTCTCTGTATTTTCGTAAGCAAAAATACAGAGAATTTGCTGCTTGCGATCTTTGGATTATGAATATTTGCTGGTTTTCTTAGTCTGCTATGACAGTAAACTGAATATCTTTGGGATTTGGACTACTGGTCAGATAAATTATGACATTTGCAGACATCACCTTGGACTCTGTAAATTGGGATGGACATTTTTCACCATTTTCTGATTCTTTATAGACCAAAAATAATTGTTAGTTGCAGCCCTAATGCATAGACAGATAAATTATTAAACGTGAGGTGCCGTTTCATCCTGGACAATAAGTGGAGTGGCCCTTTTGTGTGGCTGGAGTTAGTACAGGTAGTATGGGGATTTTTGTGTTTGTGGATAGGTGTGTGCATGAGGAGAGTGGGGTCTTAAAGTGGTTGCTGACCTCTAACCCTAACCCTAACTCGGTACTCAGAAGATGATGTATTGCAATGGCCATCTGTTTATTTTTACACACTCTTACACTCTGCTCCACACACACACACGTTTGTTTCACTATCCCCATGGGGACCATTATGCCATGCCTAACCCTACCGCTAACCTAATTGTAATCTGTAACCTAAAACCAAGTCTTACCCCTCAAAAAGCAGTCTCTACCCATGAGGACAATTTTTGTCCCCATGGGTCTCTGTGCATTATGGTTAAAGTCCCCACTGGGATATATGAACATGAAACACACAAGCACACACACACACACACACACACACACACACACACAGTCACTGCCTTTGCATTCAAACTTGTATACCCTCTGACCCATCCACAATAACTACCACCAACACACACAAGCACATAAACACTTACATGTAGAGTCAAAGTTGTTCAAAGAATATCAGCTAGCATACACAGAACTTGACATGTAATTAATTACGACATATTCTGCCCGTTGCTGCTGTTCTGCCCTTGTGTGCTGTTGTATGCACTGTACTTGTCTAGTAGAAATGTTGAATAAAATGTTATTTCTAGTGATGTTTCCCATAAGCCCTCACATGTACATCACCAACCACCATTCAATTCTAAGACCCCCGTGGGGCTCAATCTGTTTTGGTCCCAAGTAGCCCTTAGCTCATTGACCCCTACATGTATCCCTTGGCTCCTATAGGCGTTGAGGGATTGTACAGGAGACAGGGTCTGAGAGGGGGTTAGAAGCAATAGAGAGGAGCACTTCTTCAGGAAAAGCATTAAAGAGGCAGGTATTGATTTGGGATTTTAAATGTTTTTCGCAGTGATATATCCAATTAGCCTCTGAACTCTCTATGGGTGTAGAGCGGGATCCCCTGAGGCTGAGGAGAGGGCCCCTATAACACTATTCCTCAGGCTCCCTCAAATGATAAGAAATAGATAATACCTGTTAGAGTCCAGACTCATAACGGCAAGGTGCTGGAGGGCTTTTGGAGGCATGTGAAAGAATTAAATCTATACTTATATTAATTCATAGAAATTCTGGTGCAAAATGAAACCGTTACTCCATGCAGGTCCATAGAAGCTCTTGCATCTGTTTTTTATCATGCTCTCCTATCTCTGTTGTGGGGGACATGGTGACTTGTTCAGGCAGTGCGGACAGCTCCTGGATATTGGTAAGCTTTAATTCTCTCTACACATCCATGTCTCCCTCCTCCTCTTCCTACTCCTCCACCTCCTCCTTCCCCCGCTCAATCGATGGTAAGTTATTTAACAGATAAAAGAGTTGGATCAATCCGGCAGCACATATCAGAGTGCCAGCAACTTGTGTATATTATCTGGCGTGTGTGTGTGTGTGTGTGACAGAGAGAGGGAGTGAGGTTGTGCGTGTCCGTGTCGATGGTCTAAGCATATGTGTCTGCGTCTGTACCTGGATATCTGAGCATGTGTGTGCGTATTTGTAGTTATACCGTAGCCTAAAAAATAGTGCTGTGACTATCCGTGTGTGTGTGTGTGTGTGTGTGTGCTTGCTCAAGTGTGCATACCCGCATGTCACTGCCACTATCTCAAACCCATCGTGAAAGAGACACTGAGAGGAAAAGGAGAGAGTGTGTCCTTGGCTGTTGAGCGAGTCACCTTTTTTCTTTGTGCATATGCAGACAACTTGCTGGGGCGTTCTGCCTATTGTGAATATCTAATTTGATTCCATTCGTCATTAGGTGGCTGAATTGAGGCAAGTGAATTGAATAAGTGAAAAATGGCTCAAACCTGTGTAAGAATATGGCTCCCACTTACAGACAGACAAAGTGCTGCTTATAATTGAAAAGGAATGTGAAAGGGAGAGAGAGAGAGAGAGAGCAGGAGTTTGTGTTAGAAAAGTGGAGAGCACAAATGCATGCCAAAGTGGGACAGAAAGATGGAACGATCCTGAGAAGGGGAGTGAGGGACAAGATGTTAATTTGAATGTTATGAAAGCATGGAAGAAAATGTTGTTTTATGCCAGAGCAGAAATTGCTTTGAATACTGTGCTAACTCAAAGCAAATGTAGGTCTGTCAGAGGAGGAGCAGAGGCGCTGTGCTGAATACAAACAGGAGAAAAAGTCTTTTAAGTATGGTGAGTGCAAGACAATGTTAATAAGGTCAAAGGGGAACAACTGTAAATGTCAAAGGTCACCACCAGACACATACAGACCAATGCAGACCCTGCACAGCATCACCATACACACAGATACAGGGATATTCTTGAGCACACAAAAGCCCTATTATGGGACTGTGATCATTTATTTGATCTGATGGTTAGCATTTATGAAAAATGAGACTTGTTTAAAACACACACACACACACACACACACACACACACACAGAAGCATATCCACACTCGAAACATGTATGCACACAGCACGCACGCGCACACACACACACACACACACACACACACACACACACACACACACACACACACACACACACACACACACACACACACACACACATACACATATGCATGCATAAAAATACAAGCGAACTCACTCCTTGCACCACACTCACACTCAAAGAGACACGTACACCACACACAGACAAACACACACTTGAGATTATGAGTGAGTCATTGCGTTGCCCAGCAGGGCCTGGGGAGCTGGGGATTTCCACACGGAGAAAAACAGGTGACATCTGGACAGCTCCCATACAAATCTATGTACAGTACAGCTACGTACAGCTGCTCTGTGTGCAGTAAAACCTGCAAATATAGGACAGAAAAAGAACCTCTTATATTATATGTGTGAGAGAGAAAGAGAAAGGAAGATACAGAGAAAATGTGGTGAAAGTAGTCAGAGGTCATTAAAGTAGTCAAAGGTCATTTGCCACAAATTAAAACACCTCAACAGCTGAGACACACCTGCTAATGTGATTAGACACACACACATATACACACGCAGTGCCACAGTCCCCACCCCTGGAGATTCAGCCTTGTGCTTACCCATATACACAGTTGAGATGGCCATGCATGGCCTGTTTTCACCTCAAATAAAGTTCACAGAGACTATACACAAATCAATAAACAATATCCTAGCTTAGCACCAAACATACCTTGGCCCCTCTTCCTGTATCACTGCTTGGGTTTCAAACACACCACGCTTCTTCCTTCCTTTCAAGTGACATGCAGAGCTTTTTAGGATTGTATCTTGTATAGGATTGTGCCTTATCTGTCTCAGTTTGTCTGTTCTCTAGTGAATTAAGAGTGAGACACACCGGATGATTATCAGACCAAATAACACCATATTTGGCTATTCTGACAAGGCCCACAGATGACTTGGATGGGAAATACCCCATCTAAGACTTGGCTCAAAGCATCAGATGTAATGGTATGATTTCATTATTGTTTAGTGCTAGGTGTTTGCAAATTAACTACCCTGAACTAAAATGATATCAAACATGTTTGGAGATCACAGGAGGCACATATATTAAAATGTTAAATCAAAGTAGAGATTCTCAAACTTGTAGATGTGATCCCACTTATTTAATATGCATGATCAATATGATATGTTTGATTGATCAATATATAATATTTTAAAATGGAATATTTTAAGTAGATATTTTCTGTATAGTGTTATTGAAAAATATACATTAAATATGTTTAAAATATATATACACCTCTCTAATTTCTGGTCGTCATGAAAATTGGGCACAGGTCAGAAATCTGCATAAAAAAAATATATACCGATTTAGCGTCCATGGCAAAACAAATGAAAGAAAATTACTTGTCTGGCTAACATCACATTTTTCAGACCTCCAGCTCTAGCTGATAAGAGTTCATGGCGACCTCTTCTCCCGAGAGCTTTACCCAAAATCTCTCTTTCACCTGAGTTTTTGGTGTATTTCAATGCATATTGCATGTATATTTGAATGGATTGTGCATAATATTATATTGGTTCATGCAAGCTCCTGCAAAACTTAATGGCACAACTTAAGTAACCTATCAGGAGTCAGCTGGACAACATCAAGTGTGTCGTCAGGTATGTCCCTGTGTTCACGTTTTCATCCAGAGTTATCATATTAAGAAGTAAGGCACAAAAACATTGTGTAATGCAAAGCATTTTCTAAATGCATGAGAAATGTTGGGTTTCTTGCTCGTACACTGTATTCATGCCTTTTGTTTATCCTTGTCGGTAATTCATATGTTAACATCTGCATGCCTATACACTTGTCCGTCTGTCTAGTGGCCTATTTGCGCAACTATTCTCATGTCCATCCATCCATCCAGTCACCTGTTCTTTCAAGTCTATCTGTCCATCCACCTTGGGCCAATAGAGACACAAAAGCTGGGCATCGATTCATGTGTCTGTGGTGGGCAGAGAGATGTGCAGTGTGGGAATGGCTATCGGGGAGTGTTTGACACAGACCAATATTATTTATCCCAGACAATATCCTAAAATGGCTAATTATACGGACCAATTAGCGGGCTAATTACACAATTATCTAAGGAGACAATCTATTGGCCGCAGAAAATCGATACAGGGAAGAGATAGCGGCAGAGATTAGGATTTACTTTTCATTACCTCACCTGCCCGCCTGCACTGAGGGTTATACACACACAGTTTTGAAACCATCAGTATCGTTTAGTCTATGAGCCCAAAATGAAACCTTAACCTTTAAACGCACAGTATGTAATTTCTGCCGCTAGGGGTCTCTCATATCAAAACAATAACAAAAGACCTTTTTGATGATGTCGTGAAGTAGCGTGGAATAATGGGAGTTGTTCTTCAGTGTTTCCCCAAAAGTTTTAGCAATTGGGGGGGAAAAGGGGATTTGACGTCATTGACAGGCAACCAAATGAAACGCACCATTATCGTGAATAAAATTACAGATTTCTCTGGGTTTGGACATTGTTGGAAACATTTGGGATAATGTAAGTACACAACGAAACAAAATATATAACATAGGTCTAGTCGTTTTTTTGGTCATTTTAATGCAGAAATGTTACACATTATACCTTTAACTTTGAATTTGGCACATTTCCCTTTCCAACAAGTTCCTCTTTATTTTGTGGAGATGTTGAATTGTAATTTGAGTGTTTCCTCTCGGCATGTGTGTGTGTGTGTGTGTGTGTGTGTGTGTGTGTGCAGGCAGGAGAGAGGTGAGAGCAGATTTGTAGGAAAGAGTCAGAGCTGCTGTTCCCACAGGACAGATAGAGTGTGTCAGGTCCCACTGCAGATCTTATCTGATCATCGTGTCAACACTATAGACCTTCTCTCCTTCTACTGCCCTATTCCTTTCTCTGTTTACTCTCTGACTCTCGCTGCCTTTCTCCATGGCAGAATCACACAAAGGATTCATCTTTCTTCTTCGGTTATGTCCCTGACACAAGCGCACGGTTACAAAAACACACACACACACACACACACACACACACACACACACAGACGTACACAAAACTCCTCTTTCATGTGCACAACACTGGCATCCAGTCAAAGTGGCGCTAAATTGTATTAAAATAGTGCAGTGCTCGTCTCAAATTTACATGCGAATTAGGGAGAGTAGAAGTAATTACTCCGGGCCAGTGCCGCTAATTGAATAAGGGTGCAGCCTTTTCTCTCCTCTCTCCTTCTCTCTTCTTTCATTCTATATACATAGGGCTCTGTGCTTCTCTTCAATGTCATTATGCCACTGCTTTGCCCTCTTCAAGAAAGAAATGGAGGGTGCTTTGCATGTGTGTGTGTCTGTGTGCATTTATAGGTATTTGCAAGTTGTTTTTGGACTTTGTGCAAAGCAATGATGTGAATGTGATGGCCTATTGTACTCTATGTGGGCTCACCAGTGTGTATTTGTATTCCTGAGCCATGTGGGAAATTAGATGGATAAAATCTATGCACATTAAGATGTAGATGTGCTGTTTGGTAGGTACTGTCATTCTCTTCAGGCCCTGTGGGAGACAAATCAGAAGCAGAGCAAAAAATACAAGCAGATAGGCAGACATGACCAGAGAATGTACAGACAGCCTGGAGCTGTGTTTGAAGTAGGCCTCGGAGAGAACAGGTTGCCTTTGAGGTGTGGTGTATATGAGAGTAACTGTCACACTGACACACAGACTGTTCCCATTGGAGCATTTGCATGGCAAAGTGTCTGCTGGCTGATTCCCAGGTCTGCTTTATTCTGTAATGGCAGTGAGTATTACAATATTAAACTGCAAATTCATGAACACGCTTGCAATGGCTCAACGTTGGTTTGTGCATGCCCGTGGAAAACATATTTAAAAAATTGTTACCCCTTTTTTATTTTTTATATTTCAAAACATTCTACAGAGAGACGGAGAAATCTTATTTCTTTCTGTAGGTTTGTGTGTCAGCCATGCAGTGTGAAGGGGAGAGGCTGGCTGCTCTCAGGAATATCAACCTGTGGCTGTCAGCCTTATCAGATCTAACCCACTCAGAGAACTAAACACACTCTCACTCTCAGCCAATCTCTCTTTCTCACAAACACACACACACACACACACACACACACACACACACACACACACACACACACACACACACACACACACACACACACACACACACACACACACACACACACACACACCTGTGCATGTTCATTCATATACAAACACTTTCACGAGACCAGAATGCATGCATGACAGAAAATTCACAACAGACTTACTCTGAAACGCTTGGGTCACTTCTCCTGGCCAAGAAATAGTCCAGCACATGACCTCTGACAAAACCACAACTTGTTGTTTTTACACTTTTGTTTTAGCACAGATTAATCACACAAGATATAATGTGTTAATTAGTGAGCTTTAAAGGTGCCTTTAGGCAAAATATTTCCTTTTATTCCTCTATTTCTTTAAACTTTTTAATGGAATTGTTGAATCTGTTAACTGCAGATACTATTGTACATTATACTTTTATTAATAAGCCAATCAATTTATAAAATGGCACTAAAAGGTATAGAATAATCACACACAAACACACATTTTAATCTATTATGATTTTGCAAACATGTCTAAATATATAATAACAAACCTGGCCAAATCTAAGCCCAAGGGATTTGATAGAAAGTAGAATCTGAGCTAATCTACCATGAGGTCAAGTCATGTGTTCGTTTTGAGTTTAAATGGATTCAGAAAAAAATTTAATTCAGCATTTTTCTTTCAGCTATTTCCTTAAGTGCTGGGTCATGTTCATCTGTGTATGTGAGTGTGTGGGTGTGTGCGTCTTCCCTGGTGTCGATATTATGAGTGAAAATACCTGCTGACGCACAACAGCCAGACTCAGAGGTCAAACACTTCAGAGCTTGCTTTCATTGATTCATAGCCCCAGGTGGAGAGCACACACTGAGTGTGGGTGTGTGTGTGTGTGTGTGTGAGAGAGCGACAGAGATACAGACAGAAAGTCAGACAGAAAGCATGCGTGTGTGTCTACATCCTAATGTGTCTATGTGTGTTAGCGTGTCTGTCTGCACCCGGTGCTATTGCCCCAAACAGAGCTTTAGGCCAGCCTGTGTTTCCTGGCTACGGGCACAGTCACTGCGGATAGGGTGTTAACAGGAGGGATACAGAAGGAAAGAACAAAAGATGTGCCTGGAGCCAACACTGAAATGCCTTTGAGAAACAGGGGAAGATCTCCATGGGGTAAGGAGGGATGAGGGAGTGTGAGAAAGCAACGGAGGGATGAGGGAGTAAGCAAGTTGATGTAACAAGGGGACATACAGTAGTGTGAGACACTTTTAAAACAAGGAAGGGTTTGTCACTCTTGTTTCTCTCTCACACACATCAGAAAAGGGGAAGATGGGTCGTGAATGTGCTTTACAGTAAACAGAGTCCTCAGAGCTCCCCTATCTAACTAATCCTCTCAGCTCCTGTAAAACAAACAGGGGAGAGAGAGAGAGAGTGAGAGAGAGTCAGAGATAAAGAGATGAAAGGAGAAAAAACACAGGGGTGAACATCAGAGGGAGCAGTTAAGGATACAGAAGTGATGAATCGTGTTTAAATTGTGTTCTAGCTTTCATGATCACGGCAACTGGTCGCGAGTCACTGATATGGGTCTGAGGGATTTGTGGGACACATGCGTGTTTATGTTTGTGGTTTTACAGCATCAAAATCAAAACCTCTTTGTTTAGCAAGCACATCCTCTGTCCGCATCGTTAGTCCATCCAGATAATCCAGGTAGCTGACAAAGAGCTATTCTGGAGTGTATATACATTGTTGCAACTGATTCGTGTTCAAAGCACAAAAGGGCTGGCAACAGAGCTGCATTCATCATGTGCAAGGGGACACCGGACCCTTATTCTCTGTTGTAGTGATTCTATATGTTGAAGGAGTTTTGACCAATCATGCACAAAGCCAGTGTCCAAAGATCCTAAAAACTGTTATATCTGCATTCATCATTATGCCCATGAACTGCAAACCGCAAACAAAAATATTAGTTTGGTACATATTATTTCCATTCCTTATTTCCTTTTCAGGGTTATATGAGATTTTTCTTTTCTTCACATGCCATCTATCTGTTTAGAATGAAGCCAGATATTTTTCGGTGAAATGCAAAAGTAAACACTGCTGTGGAAGTCCCTCCATTTCCTGCTGACTTCCTGTCATGGGGATTTATGCACACACAACACACACACACACACACACACACACACACACACACACACACACACACACACACACAAATACACTGTACAGGGAGGGTAGGGCTCTTACTCTATTTCCCAGCAAAGCTATGCCTGTCAGCACTACTTTTTCTACACTGACCTGTCATAACCACTACACAAACAGGTGGATCAGGGGTGAAGTGGAAGTCAAAAGAAATAAGTAGAAATATTTAACCCCAAAATGACTGCAACTGGTAAACCAAAAAAGCTATGAGGACTCAATTCAAAGATTATATAGCCAGATTTGTTTTTAGCAATAATGCCAAACATGCTTTAAGTTTCATTAAGCCGCTCATTTCCCATAAGTGCTTTCAGGCCAAGCCTCAAGTAAACTACACATCTTTTACTCATTAAAGAAATCCCCTCTAACCTTTGCCAGCTTTTAGATTAATCACAGGTCCCACATAATTTGTAGAAGTTATCATCCTGTGTAGTCTTACCATAAATCCACACTCTAAATTCATAATGCTTAATGAAAACAACTCAAAAGCCAAATCTAAAACTAGTTTTAATTCTTGCACTGCTGCTGTAGTTCAGGCTACATACTATGACAGCTGAGTACATAAAGGGACATTTTATACTGTAAAGTCAGCAAACATGCAAGCTTATGTCAAAAAACTGTTACTGGAAGAGTGTTAGTGTTAAACAAAGAGGAATGCATAACTACCTAACAATCAACACATCGCAGTGGTCCATTCTTGACAATACTTCCTAATTCAAAGTAATCAGTGGGGAGCCAGCACTATTGATAGGGACAAACCTTTGATAAAACCTAGTTCACAGTGCACTTTTGCCTGTTTCTCTCCTCTGATCTCTCCTCTGATTTGTACATCTATTTATACTGAGTGTCTAGCACTGGAAATACTATTGAACAATAATGATAAAAGTATTTCTCACAACAACAGAGACTTAGCTGTGTGATATGCTTTGAATTAGGATTGGATCAGAGTGGATATGAAATATTCATCTGTGGTCTCCTGCAGGGATGGCATGCCGTTAAAAAGGCATTGATTTGACAAGCCAAACAAACGCTGATGAGGCCTGATAATCAATGGCGGCATTGATGACAGTGTGTGGTGGCCCTGGGCTCCAAGCGATCGGTTGGGGCTCACTGTGAATAATGAATGAGGAGATTTCTGATTCTTCAGTGAGGTTGTCTCTCTTTCAGACTCTCAGCTGGCATTTCAATGGGGCCTCCAGCACTGGAGACAACACGCTGACAACATCCCGACACCAACCGTCCTGCAGGACTGGTCGCATCACTGCTTCCTAACAAGATTAAGGACAAGATGTGAATCGATACAGTCCATTCATGATGGAAAAATGTGTTTTTTGAACATATGAATGAGAACACAGTACAGAATATTATAGAAATGCTGTCAGTTAATGTAGGAGACAAGAGAAACATGGGCTACAAGTAGGATTGGGTCAGGTGAGAAAACCTTAGGGGTCTTCAGTGACTTTGTCCTTGACTATACATTGTCTGGACTGTTTGTCTGGTACCCAAGGGTGTACACACACACACCCAAACACATGCATAAAAAAACCCACACACAGGTGACAGCAGTGTAGGGTACAGTGCGTTGCGTTTTGTCATTTGCCTGGCTTCCCCACACCAGTGCTGAATGTCAACTCTCTTTTCTCTTTTGGAGGAGGTGGAGGAATGATGAGGGGAACAAAAACACCAAACAACAAAAAAGGTCCCCAACAATGCTGCTATCTTCGCAGCATCTACTGCCGCTGTCTCCTTCTCTTCACCCTCCTCTTCCTCTCTCTCTCTCCCTTTGTGCTCCCCCGTCCACATTCACACTCCCTCATAGAATATCACTTAGCTCTGCCCTTGAATCCTCCTCCGTGAGTGCACACACTGAGGTGCACTCTGAAAAGATTTGAAGAAAGAAAGTGGGTGGGATGCCGCTGCAGTAATGACACAGACCGTTATTGTTATTGTTGTCTCAACGTAACCGTAAGTTTCATGTCATGTATGTAGCATGCTTTTGTGTTACAGTTGGTGGGCGGTAATGAAGATACACTAATACCGCTACACACTCAACACTTTCCACCGCTAACACTGTCCCTTCATTATTTCAACTATCCCAGTGTTCCATTTCTCTCTCTGAACTCTGGGTTTCTCTCCCAGTGAGAGTATTTATTTCGATGATGAGGATGATTATGCAAATGAAAGAAAAGTGTATTAACTGTCTAGCCAATAACAAACCCCTCCATGATTTGGCCTCAACTAATTAGCCAATTCATCTGTTTTTTTTTCCCAACATAAAGACAACCCATCATCATCATGCCATTATTTCTCCTTTCTCTCTCTTTCTGTCCATTTTTGAAATATGTCTGTACCTCTCACATCCTTCCTCTCTCTCCCATTTTTATTTCTTTGTGTCTCAGTGTTTTTCATCAAAATATTTTTCATATACTCCTCACCTGCACATCTTACATCCTCCCGCTACTCTTCTCTACAGCATCACTGCATATAAATGCAGGTACAGAGAGTTATTGATCCACACAGGAGAAAACAATGAGGAGAATGACTGAAACTCTGCTTTACACCTAACCATTGTCATGGGACTGTTGTCTGCATCCATACATTTTATATTTTACAGTTACATTTAGTATTAATGCAAATTCCTGTTACATTTTACAAATACGTTTATGATATGATAAGTTTCCTTCCAGCTCTAAAAATTAACTGGTTACAAGTCAAGTCCATCTTCATGTCTCATTTGCCACCAAGTCCCAGCTTCCCTGGGTGGACTCTATCCCTCATCTCCCTTTCTCTCTGTGCACTAAAGGTTAATCTGCTCCTTTGCCTCCATATCTGTCTCAAAGAGTTAACATTGCTTTGGATGGACGCCAAACCACAGCTCCCTATATGGGGTTCTCATTGCAGACCATGAATCTGAAGACAAACCTATAGTTGTATACAGGTCAGCTCCACCATAGCTGTGTCACTGTGGGACAATGTGGGACAGTGTTTTGCCCTGGTCCATCACATGCCCAGCAGTTAACAGCCTTTGGCAAAATCCCAGTTTCCTCCTCTCTGCTCCCAGGAACCAGCCTTGTCCCTGGACTCCAGCCAACCAAATTCTCCCTCTGTGAACTCCTAAAAAACTAAGCAATCTATGCTGTAAGAAGGAGAACAAGAGAGCAATGGAGAGTGAGAATAGCTAATACCAATGTTTGTTCCTCTCAATTACAGTTTTAAATGGAAATCAATGTAGCAGAGGGAATGAGCAGAGCCCTTAACGTTGGGGTGATAATCACATTAAGACAGGGCTTAAATCAACATCAGACCTTGGCCTCTGGAGGGGGAAGAACAACACAGAAAGAGCCGAGACTATTCAATTCTCTCTCTCTAGTAATCTATCTATCACTCTCATACAACAGTCGTCTCCAGCTCCCAAACCGCTGTCTGGTTGCTGGGATACCACCCATAAGTTTCACCATGGTAACATCTGGAATAAAGGTGGGTGGGCAGGGTGCCAGCACAGGCCTGGAGTTTCACTGTGGCCATAAAACTAACAAAAATAAATCTTTGTTCAACTGCTCTTCCCAGCACGATGCAACACTACACGCGCATATGCACACACCCAGTCACGCACATCTCAGCCAATTTAATCCAACTGTTTCTCAGCTCCAATAACAGACAGACAGTGAGGGGCTTTTGTTTCCCTGCTCTTATTGTTGCCTAACCAGAGAAGTGAACATTGAGCTAAATTGGTATTTTTGGAGGCAGATTCTGTGTAACAGCTGAAGTTACAACAGCGGGCTCTATCTTTGTGTGGGCTCCAGCAAAGTGGCATTTTCTGGAGAAGCAGCAAGGTTTTTCCCTCGCCTGCGCCTGGTATTTTGGTGACTCGCCAGAGACCAAAGTGGGAGGAAAGGCGCAGTAAGGGGAGTGTCAGTGGCAATCCAGTGAAGCACTAAAATTCTGGTGTCAGGATTCACTGAAGAGTCTGTCTGTTCAGAACAGGTCAAAAGCACACAGCATCTCAGGAGTCTTGTCAATGTCATTATACATTTTCAACCAATACAGACATCTAAATTACAGTTTTATTTTTATTATGGCAATAATCCCAACAAGGCAGAGTATTATCTGCATCATTCAACCACAACAGCTTGAGTATGAATGCTTTCTCTGTCAAATAATTAACTACCTTTATCTCAACGTGGCAGATAGTGTATTGTCAAACACATTGTCAAACTATGATTACGCATGCCAGACTCACTGGTTACTTTGATTCAATCTTACGCAACTAGCACAAGCACTGTTGCAAAATCATCACACAAGCTTCTGTGTTCTTGTTAAAATCAAACTGGTTGAATATATGAAAAACAAAATTGAGGAAGGACTTGGATCTGGCAGTAAAGACACAAAAAGCAGGTGCTCCTGATGCACAGGTAGAGGGATTCCTCAAAAGATTCATGGCACACTGCTTTATTCAAGTACAAAAGTTTATTATTTTATTACATGGTTAAAACAAGACTTGGTTGGTTATAATTTTCACTTCGCGTTGCTTGCGCAAATACAGCCGCTGGAGTGTTTTTTGGAATACTTCGAAACTCACGAATATTGACCCTTAACAGCCAATGGGAGTACTCCGTCGGGAAAGGAGGAGTGGCTTACCTCCATAGATACCACATACCTTAGCAATGTATATTTCCGCCATCAACCATGACCAAAAAAAACACTATTGCTGCCTTGTACCTGTTGTGGAAGTCCCAGATTCGCCGGAAATGCCGCTGTGTCTAGGTTCTTTTGTTCTGTCTCTGTAAAGTAAAGACGTTGAATCGTAGAGCTCCGTGTGCCCACAGACGACAACAACAAGTTTGTCCTCCATTTCTGAATTTTGGTGACATCATGCAAATTTTTCGCTCAGGTTAAAACATTTTCAACTTGCGCGGACACTTATTTGCATCATTTCACGTCTTTGCATTGACTTTGTATGTATCGTGGCGCTCGAGAAAATCGTTTCATGTTTGGTCTGAACACACCATTAGAGGGCAAAGACACAAATCGCCACACTTTGTACTGATACTCCTCTTGTGAGCTACTTCCACCCATTTACAGCCACACAATTAACAGGTAAAAAAAAAGACAACTGTGCCCACCAAGGTAAATGTGGTTACATAAAGCAGCTCTTAGGGTGCACAAAAAAGTAACATTTTCATGATACAGCTCTTTAATTGGTTATATACTGGTAATTTAAGAAAACTTTCCCTCCCCTAATTTTCATGTTGCCCTTGTATAAAGGAATGAAGTTTCACAGCTTTCACTGATCTGTAAGTGTGAACAGGGTAGTATATGGTAAAGGCTAAAAAAATTACTTTGGGCGACAAATCACAATTTAAAGCCATTTCTACATGAAAAGTCTTAAGAGAATTTACAAGATATTGCCTCTTCTTTTAAAGATATCAGAGACAAACAAGTAAGAACAAACAAGCGCTGAGCCACTACAGTCAGCTAAACCAAGATATTCCCTTCTCCACCTGCTATAACACTGACCTGCAATCTCTCCCTCCTTCTCTATCTGTCTCTAATTAATGTCGTCATAATCCCAACCTCCCTGTGCCCATCCAATGTAGTACAATACAATACCCAGATGCTGGAAGGTAGAAAACACACACACACACACACACACAGGTCCCCCTCCTGTGCACATCCTCCATGCTTGGAGGGTGAAGATATGCAAAGCGTCACTATCATCAAAACAAAAACTGCAGGGGAATATAGGGCAATTGAGTGAATTAAAATGCATCCCTGGAGCCATGTCTTTCTTTCTCTTCTCCTTGCTCTCTTCCCCTCATTTCCACATTGTTCTTGCTGGAGAAAAAAGGCTTCTCTTTGCAATTTAGTTCAAATTACACATCCTTGTTCTGGCCAGATGCTGGTCCAAGTCATAGTAACATGGACACATGATCACATCTGTGATTATTTAGGATTTGAAAATTGAAAGCAGTGAAGGTTAAATGTTTTAGTCATACAGCTGGCACTCTTTTTCACTGACAAACACTTTGACAGGATATTGGTTCAACTGAGGACACGCAATGTACAAACCATAGGTTGAATAAAAGGTAATGAAAATTTGCAATGAGAGGAGAGGCGATGGCCGTTTTCAATGTCAAGATCACGGTTCAGTCCTACCACAGTTAAGCCAAATTTGTGTGGTAGCGCTGGGCAATTTGGCTGAAAAATACAAATTAATAAAAGCATAATAATGATATAAACCATAAGATGCAACATGCACTTGCATCTTCCAAAATCATGAAACGAAAAATTACTTCAGTTTACAATGTTACCAGTTTACTGTACTGTTTGTGCTGGTCATACTTGTACTAAATGTCTTGGTGGTACGCACTACTGGATTCCACAGCTGAATTAATTTATTGTGTGACTTTACCTTTTATTTTGAAACAGACGCACCTCTCTTCCAGTCACTGCAACCAGATATTCCCTGGATATCCCCGACCGTGCAACAAAACCCCCGCTAACCTTTAGTTCACTCTCTTTCCACTCTCATCGACTCACTCTCTCAGACCTGAGACCAGTGGTCTCCTCCGCCATGTAATCTGCTTGGAGCAGATACACCAAACTGAACTCTCTTTCTTATGGCAGTGATGCGAGAGCCTGCCTAAGACCCCTGTAACTAAGCTTAGTTAACGCTAGCACCAGCGGCTATGACACAAAGTCTGCCTGCTAACTTCACATGCTAACAGGAGCACGAAGCAAGTTAACACTGAGCTGTTAACTCTGCACAGTCAGAGAACAATTGGAGTGACCAGCTTCCTCCGACCCTTACGAGCGTACACTGCTCAGCAAAGGCTTTTCCAAATCGGAACCACATCTTTACAACTACATCTACAACAGACTGATCGCCTGATAACAGCAGCACCAAGGCAACCCCTTTTCCCTCCATTGACTGGTAACGTAATGCTAACTTAACGGGGCATAGCATTGAGTAACAGTGTACATGGCTAAGGACAGCACTGCTTAACTTTTGTAATGTAACATTACATGTATTGATTTGGTTTCTCTGAGGTTTATTGTTGTGATGTGTTTTCATCTGTTAGGTTATTTGGTAGCCGCATGCTAAGTTGATGTTAGTTAACGTTATGCTCCACACAGAGTCCTTGCATGCAGCTAACTAACTCTTTTAACTTAGCACTGTTATCCTACACAGATCACACACATAAACCTTAAACCTTAATTTGGCCTTAAACATAACCACACACGGCGAAGAGGGACTTTAAAACTCCCGCTCCATGTGCTTTCCTTTGTTTGCAACACGTGTGTCCATGCTCGTGTACGCTGAACATAGAGAGGCAGATCAAAGAAACACACACCTTCTTTATGGTGCGCACCCAGACATGCGCACACACATGCACATGCTCTCCTTCTCACACACACCCTTTTGTTCTTTAGTTTAGTGCATTTAGAGTTAGAATTCATATTGCGTTTTTGCTTTTATTATCTTTTAATAAATGCTCGTGGATAATTATGCTGGTTTTATACTAGTTATTTTGGTTGTAGTTATTAATTTAATTATTTATCAGAGTCCCAATTAATAGTTTAGTGTATTTTATAAGACTGAATCAATTAATTGGCCATTGTTTTCCCTTCTTTAAGGGTGGTATCCCAAGGAACTTTATTAATTAAAGTTATTATTTATTATTATTAATTATCTTTGATAATTCAAATTTAATTGATTGCACCTACACAACTTGGTGCCCCTTTAACCATTGAAATTCCCAATACTGGTCAGTACTAGCTTTGGATATTGGCTTATTACAGATACACTCAGTTGTTTAGGTACACCTAGCTAAAAATAGGTTTATTATTCTGTTCACCCCATTTATATCAGGCTAAGGGTATTCTAAATAACAGAAACACCTCTCTGTATAATGCAATACAGCTCAACAGCAGTGAATCAACCCCCCTGACCCTCCTGACCACAATTGGCCACTGTCTGGCCATGGTGGCAAAAAAGATGTTGGTCATCAAATATAAACTCATCAACAGCCTCCTCATACATCTTTACCTTGGATGGACAAATGACTGTGAGCCAGACAGCCACATAACTGGACATAGTGATGGACCTAACATGAAATGGATGGATTAGACAAGAGTAGAGGAAGTTGGGGGGGGGCGTACAGTAAGGAGTGTGTGTCCAGCCAATGTCCAGCAAGACACTGGTCAATAAATCAATGAAGAGGTCACACAAGCAGGTGGTTAGAGAGCAGCTATTGAGAGCTGCTCTTCATTGGATGAGCTAGATTAGCACCAGAATGAAAGAAAACTACACTCCATGCTTTCTCTGTCACTGTGTCTTCCTTTCTGTTCCCCCTACCTGTCACCTAACCACTAAACCAACTACAGCGTGTCCTTTACT
Organism: Siniperca chuatsi; assembly: GCF_020085105.1. NCBI lineage: Eukaryota > Metazoa > Chordata > Actinopteri > Centrarchiformes > Sinipercidae > Siniperca > Siniperca chuatsi. The sequence goes on along the minus strand of NC_058051.1, from coordinate 19,188,360 downwards.
CAAAGCTCTCAGTGAAATCGAGGGAATGTTGAACTATTGTGCTCTAAAATACTCTACAGAGGTTTCAGATGTGTTTTATAGTAGCTGGGTGTGAATGGAGATAGGATTCCCCAAGACACTTGAGTTGTTTTGAAGTAAATCGCTACAGTTAATGTTTTTGTTTGAGATATAATAGCGTCTTGATTCATCTTCACTTGGGAGAAAGCACAGCCAACCACCCGCATGTTCTGCTTTAATCCATACTACTTAATCTTTGTGGAAAAGGCCCCGCTTATCGTGTCTCCCGCATGTAAGTCTGTTTTTATCTTCTGCTCTCTCCCTCAGACTCCCGCACACACACACACACACACACACACACAGAAATGCACTTATGAAAACACTCACACACATACGTACACAAATACACACAAAGACACACAATGTGTGTAAAACAGGCGCATGTAATTACCTCAGTACAACGGTGCTACAAAATGCCAGACAGTGTTTGCATCAGCGTGTATGTGTTTAGAGTTTTGTAATTAGCAGAATATATTTAAATACATTTGGCTGAAACACTCCTGGGAGAGTTCCTGTTTGCTGTGTCTGCCTCAATCTCTCGCTCCCTTTATTCTCCCTGCTTGTATCTCACACTGCCTGCAGTACTCCTTTTCTTTCAAATTTACCAATCAAGCTCTTCCCTTCATGCACTGGTGTTTTGTTCTCTCTTTAATGTTCTACCTCACCAGAAACTGGCCGATCAATGTGCCTATTGACTCTGCTGTGTAGTTTGCATAATGGCAGACCACTATGGCTGAAAATCAGCCACTGCGTCTGGGCCTGCTCTTAGTCTACCACCACAGGATAACTTAACTTTCCTGAGGACAACATATATCTGAACTCTTTGCTGTGCCTCAATGTGGTCTGAAACATAATTTTTGTCTAAAGTGTGAAGTCCATCTATATTTGTTTTGAAAGCATATCAATCAACACACAAGCACAAATTAATTTACTCGTGTCCAAGTAGCACATTTTATATCACTGGACACACTCGTCTAGTAAGGACTTACACCCAACCTCCCCATCGAGCCCCTCCCTGCTCATCAAACCAGTCTTAATTATTCAGCAGGCAGCCTGGTGTCTTTCATCTCTCTGTTAATTGCTGCGGTCGACTTCTCACTGAGACCACCGTGCCCAATGAAAGCCTCTGCTCGCACTGTATTGTACCACCAGAGGATGCAGGTGGAGCAGTTCTGTGTGTGTGTGTGTGTGTGTGTGTGTGTGTGTGTGTGTGTGTGTGGTGTGCACATGTGTGTTGGGGCAGGATTGAGGTGTTGGGATGGAAAGGTTAAATTCAAAATGTGAGTGATTAAAACATCACTGCTTACCTGCTTACAGCTATAATCAGGGATACAGAGTAGTCAAACATGCAATCATAGTTGCAGCTTTGGGTTTTTGTGGGTCAAACATGGTGAGAATCTGAAAGGCTGAGTCCAAAAAGACTCCTGCATTCTTATTCACCATTCTCTATTTAATAAGAGCACTGGCAAGTAGATTTTTCAACTGTAAAATGTCCCACTCAGTATGTATCTTGATGACAATTTTTTTTTTAAATACCAAGGATCTGTATCAAGATTGTTGTTTATGTTATTTATTAATGTTTTAAAAATTTTAAAACTATTGACACAATGTATCATTGTCAGATTTTTTAAACTGCCAAATATCAATACGTGTATTGGCCTAAAAATGGGTTATATTGTATATTATCTTATATGTGCACTAATACTTTCATCAGTTTTTACTCAAGAGAGCAGAAGACTAAAAAACCCAGAAAGTAAGGCAGAGGGTTTTAGGCATGTCCGGATTATTGACTGGGCAAATCAGAATCAGAAATACTTTATTGATCCCAGAGGGGAAACGTTTTTGTTACAGCAGCTCACTATCACGTCAGTGCACATAGGAATAGAAGTACTAAGCAAATCAAAATATAATTCACTATAATACAGGTAAGATAAATTAAGTACAAAATGGATATAAGTATAAAAGCTAAGTACAAAAGTGGATTTAGAGGTTGATAGGTTGAAGTATGCATGGTATAATAATACAATGTAATAAAAAAGCAGGCAGCTGCCCTAGGGCCCCAGACCCCTGAGGACCATAAAAATCCTAGGTTAATTTGAACATTTGTTTACAGAATATGCACCAGTATCAACTGAAATGAAAATGATCTTTGGCTGAGTCCTGCATTTTTACCTAATACTGTTGCCCTGTCATATTACGGAGCCCTGTGTAAAATGTAGTTTTACATGGTGCAAATCACAAGATACATTTCTGTTTAATTTATTTACTTGACAGTGACAGGATACATAATGCACAGAGGGAGCAACTGGGGCCAATAGAACCACAGCTCATTTTTGCCTCAGGGTCCACAAGCGAATGAATCGTCAGTGGTTTTGAATATTGCTGCCAGATGTTTGACCAAGCTGATGGCTTTTAATTGTTCACAAGTTTGCTTGCCTTACTGTGTTTATTTTTCAAGGATTCAATGTATATTTTGATGACTATACATCAACAATCATCTGTGACAGGAAAATAAATAGGACAACAGACAACTTTTGGACATTCATTTAGAATTATTGACAACAAGCCACAGCTCACATCTGTCATATCTGAATAAAACATTCAATAAATAAGTAGATGAGGGGGAAAAGACAGTTAACTTTTTGAGAAGAAAAACATAGCTGGTATTGTAGTTAGCAGATAAATTGCAGTTAGCCAAACCCTCAGCTCCATAATCAGTAGACACATACTGGCGCGTGAGCACACAGAGCAGGAGTAGGAGTGATGGGGTGAAAAGTGATGGATAAAGAGAGAGAGATGGTGGGGAGCCTTGGCCACAAGAGCAGGGATGAATGGGTTATACCTTTGGTCTAAGATATATAGTTTGAAGGAAGACAGATATGAAACATGACTGCCTTGGAGGACTGCCTGGGAGGAAGACATGCATGGAAGAAAACATAGAAACAGCAAGGACAGATGAAAAGAGCTCAAATATGTGGTTGGTTTGAGAAGGACAGAAAGGAATCAAGAGAAAGGAGAGAAAGAAAGCAGTGAGGGGAAAAGAAAGAAAGCAAGAGAGAAAGAACTGTAGAAAGTTACTACAGTGAAAGAGACCCATGACAAGAATCTATCATGTTTTCCCAGACAGCCACTTTAGCCCTGAAACAGTGCATTCTGACTGGACCTTTGCAGCATCACACACCCATGTGTGCACACACACACACACACACACACAGCTACTACAACATACATCAGTGGATTGGAAACAGCACATGATAAATTCTGAACACAATACATTTTGTCCAAAAGATTTAACATCTAATTCAGGTCTGACAGCTCCCTCCATCTCAAAGCCAGACCGGTTACATTGATCTCCACACTACACACAGACGGCCTTGGACTTCTCAGATAGTCTCTCTCTCTCTCTCTCTCTCTCTCTCTCTCTCTCTCTCTCTCTCTCTCTCTCTCTCTCTCTCTCTCTCTCTCTCTCTCTCTCTCTCTCTCTCTCTCTCTCTCACACACACACACACACACACACACACACACACACAGAAAAGAGACTACACAAACCAAGTAGGTTCAGACCATCTCACTGATCCACACAGCCAGCCAGCACTAAGCACTGTACACTAAGTACAGAGGCTCTATGAAATGAGTAAGAAGCATTCCAGGTGTATACTAATATATGAGTATGGTGTATCTAGGTAAAGCAGCCAAATTAATTGCTCACATTTCAGACTATTAGTTTCCCCATTTGCATTGAGGACTTAATTTCCTCCACTCTGTTGTTTTCTTTCTTAACTCCTTCAATCCTTACTTCTGCTCCCTGGGGAGTCTTCAGGTCTCTTCTGCTGGGTATCCCATTTGGAAGAAATGCTACAAGTAATCAATGTAATGTGTCTGTGTGTTTTTTTCACAGTTTTGTTTATTGAAATTTTCAGGGCATACATGGATCAATAGTTCATTTTCTAAGTGTCAATGCCCATTGTGTGTGTGTGTGTGTGTGTGTGTGTGTGTGTGTGTGTGTGTGTGTTTGTATTGATATCTGTTGTGCTTAAACGTATTTGCAGCGTTGATGACAGGTCAATAAGGAAGCTTGCATGTGCAATGACTGACAATAGGGAAAACATACACAACAAAAAGACATATAGGTCCATAAAACAAGAGCATGCACACATACAGATATGCATGCACAAACACACACATGCAGATTGAGACAGTTAATGTAAAGCAGCTGTGTATGGTTGCAAGAGATGTGTGTTTACTGTGGTGGTTCAGAGTCCTTGGTGTGATGAGGCAAAAACATGAACTTTGACTGCTGATTCTGATAGAGAGACAGATTGAGAATTGAAGCAGCGAAGATAAGGGCAATGGGGATACAACTGTCTCTGGGGTCCATTAGGGCTGACCCGAACACTTCTACCATTGTCATGGTAATCAACGTCCAAATCAGTATTCGAATGCTTCGTTTTTTTATAATTATTAATCCAAAAAATCCCAAATAGCCCATGAAATAAGAAATAGAAATCCAACATTATTAACATTAAACGACATCTTAGAGCGCAAGAGGATGACAGCAATGCGGTATTTCCCCTAGGTTGACTGCTTTGGGGGGCCTCCGTGTGTGTGGACGTAGCACATACAAGCAGCGGAGCAGAGAAGAGACAGGTGAAGTGAACGGTACTCAAGTTGACGACAACTCGTTACGTTACGCAACTCAACCGTGGTGTTCTGTCAGGAGATGCCTGTGACTTTAACCAATGCTGAGTAAGAAAAAGTAGAAATAATATGTAATTTGTTAAGCTATGAGTAGAGGAAAAGCTAATAATGGTGACTAGCAAAAAAACAACTGTTTTGTCTAGAAACTTTGACAGAGACAGTTATACCCACCTCCCGGTCGAAGCTTCGAATATTTGCAGGTAATTCTCAGTGAAGCTTTGAAGCCCCAAATATGGTATTCGGAACAGCCCTAGGGTATATACACAGAGAATCGGTCGTCACTGTGCTTTTTCAAGATAATGGATTGCAATGCCTTAGATTATGAGTTGGCTTGATGACCTGTAGCCGGTTCAGCTACAGTACAGCTTCAGGAGGCATTACAGGGAGAACATTGGAGTCTCAGGTCCCTGGACTCCCAGCTCTGGGACTATAGCCCAATGGTGCATAGGCCAGGGAAAACACGTTAACAACGTTAACTCGTCACTGACTGGCACAGGAGAAAGAGAGTGTCAACGTGTGTGTGTGAAGAAACTTATTAAATTACAAAAACTATTTTGTAGAAAAACATGTAAATATTTCTCAAAATAAGGTATCAAAAAAGTATCAGTAGCATGAGGTTGAGTATTTTAAGGGTCCACTTGGTTTCTATTAACTGAGATCCTTCACGGGACCCAAGATATGTAGGGTCCAAATTACTGAATATTCATTCTATTTAGGTCATTGAGGATCCCATTGTAACTACTGCATGTCTTGGTCTGATAATCCTTGGGTCTATTCAGATCAAGTATGACTATTCCTGGGTCCTTTTTGGATCAGGTCTCTCTTTTTTATAAATTAAATGATGCATGTCAGGTTAGGGCAGGTTTTCCCAGTGACCAGTGAAGAAATCTAGGATTCCTAGTATCAGGAATCAACAAAACATACCCAGCCCTAGTGAATCAATGCAAGCATGTGTGTACATGTAGACGTACACAAATACACACACACACACTCCTCCCCAGGTCTTGGGGGACCATGTCAGAACATATTAGTGACAGCACCCCACACTCAGCTCAAGCAAGGTAACGCCAGCCCAATTTGTTTCCCTAATAGCTGGTATATTATTCACTCAGTCATTCATTCACTTACACACACACACACACACACACACACACACACACACACACACACACACACACACACACACACACACACACACACACACACACGCGCGCGCTAGGGTTATCATTATACAAGCATACCCTTGAGCAGGCCTCAAGTTCATCTGTTGGGGGTGCAGAGAGAGCCTGGTTGATATTAGGAGAGAGGTCACATTGTACTGTAAACACGCTTTGTCTGCTTATTCATTTATATACTACGCTTTCCCATCACACCACTCAGCTTGTCAGCAGTGGGGGGCTGGGGGTGGGGTGGTCTGGGTGTGGGCAATGTTTGTGTGTCGGCACTTTGGGTGATGGATAACTCATGACCGACTTCATTTTTCAGGGAAAAATATTCATTATGAGAGTCAATTACTTTGTTTGAATACCAGTGTGAATTTCAGATGTCTGGATATCCTGCAAAAAAAAAAAAATCTCTCTCTATGCACCCACCCATGCACAAACCCACCATAGTGTGTCCCTGAGTTGACTGTAGCAGCCCTGTCCCGGTATCGACCCCCTGCTGTTTAATATTCATAAAGTCTATTTCAGCAGCTTCAGTCGCTGTAGTGCTGCAACGCTCCCGCCCTCTCGCTAAATCCATTCTCATTGATCACCATTGGCTTTCCGAAAGGGGCATCGATCCTATTCAAACTCACGCTCAAGGTCCCCTCAAAACACACTCGCCTCACAATTCACTTACAAATGAAGTCCTTCCCCCCCTCTGGCGTTTCATCAAAGAGATTATTTTTGATCTTTTTACCATTGTGCAATTACTGTTCTCACTGAAACCAATAAAAGTTGATGTCTGCTATCGAGTCCAGACGTTATATGAGATGTGTCACTCTATGATATTAGTTTTACCATCAGAAGTCAGAGATGAAGTTGTTTGGGATGGTAAGGATGAAGATCTTTTGTTTGCTTTACCTTATTTTATCATACTCACATTTATCTGTTGGAGTCTATATTTCAGAGTTATGCTTAAAGTAACAGCATGCATTCTAGTGAGCTACATTACTTAGCTCTATTACACCATGTTTGTGTTCTGCATTGTGGAGTTGTGCATGTGTTGTGTATGTGTATGTGGGTGCATAAGTGAGACAGCATTGGCGCGTGTGTACTGGAGGTTATGACACTGAGCTGTCTCCAGGCAGGAGTAAACTGATTTAAAGCAGTGCTTTAAAATGAACTGAAGACTGTAGAGAGATCCAGTCTAAGTACAGTAGCAGACGGTGGAAATAGAGAGAAATCTCGTTTTCCTTTTTTTATTTTCATCTCTTCATTCCCCCTCTGTCTCTTTAGGGACCCTGTGGCCACTCGTCTGCATGGCTAATCATACCATTGTGTTAATTATCGCTTCGCAGCTAGCCCCAAGCAAAGACATAGACAACATCACATGCACACACACAGACTCACTCTTCCTCTCATAGATGCACACATTCATACACACTCACTGTATCCTCCTTGGCTGTCAACCAACCTCAGATTTATTTTGTCTGGGGGAGAAAGGATCCCATTGCTAAACTCGAACACACACTTATGTCTTACCCATTTGAGCAAGCTGTATACACCTGAACCCAGCATTATGAAAACACACACACACACACACACACACACACACACACACGCACATTCACAAGCACAGCACACTGGCTGCATTATTCATTCCCCCAAATTGGGCACACCAGTTGTGTGCTCACACACAATAAACAGAGATGAATTCATCAGAAATCTCCCAAGTGCAGAAAATATGAAAAATTTAATCATTCCACAGAATAAAAATTCATAAGGAAATGTACAAAATCAATATTTTATGCTACTTACTGTACCTATTCTTTATTACAAACCTATTCAGGAACAAGCATTAAAAATTAAAGCTGGCAGAAAAGACAGGAGGGAGGAGAAACAACGGGTAGAGAGAGGGAGAGGGAGGAGGGTACTGCAAGGGACCTGAGAGTTCAAAAGCAATACTGTTTCATTCAAGTTTAAAGGCACTTTTTTGTTTCTCTAAGAGCCATTGAAGCAGTTTTGAAACAGGCAGAAATGCTTTGATAGATTGAGAGTTCTGAGCAGCCAAGGCGCTGTCAACATAAATAGCGATAAAGAAGTGGGGGGAAATGTTTTTAACTGGAGTTTTCAAGGTTATGGCCTGTGGTGATGATTTGAAGGTACCACTTGCTCTGCTGCACTACTGGTTATGCATGGACAGTTGCGTGTCTGCCCACAACACGGTCATGAAAACAGTTGAGTGTGCATATTCATGCAGCAGTACTGTATGTTTTGCAGAAAGCTTTGTTTCATGCATTAGCACTTAAGGTGAATTGTGCAGGCACGCTCAGACCAATATAGAGCATGCTGTATGTTATCACTAGCTAAACTATTCTGCACTTTTCTGCTTCATATAATTTATATTTGCCCTCTTTAACAGCACTTTACACACACACTGGCCTTTAACCTCCCTTTACTCTTTCACTGCATTCAACTCCTGCTCAATTCATCACATTTATGTCACTATAATAATAGGTTATTAAATTCTCTCTCTCTTTTATCTTCATTATCCATAGCTCAGTTAAACATCTTGGCTAAAACACTTGAAGTTGAACAACAGTGTAAGATATAAGGAGCCGATAACCCAAAACCCCTGAGCAATGGAAGAACATAAAAAAGCCTGATGAGTGACTCTAACCCTTCTCCCAACACCCACATGGGTTTTGTTTGGACAGAGCCAAGCTTTCAGTCCACAATATCTGCATGCAACTGTTAAACATAAGTGCTGGATCTACAGTAGTATGGATAGCCATGTTGTTGGACTCATTATTTCTGATGATTGCTTTGTATAGTTATATGAGGATACAGCCAGAGACTGTTTTAAAGGATCAGCTTTACCATATGGTGTTCCCTTGTGATGTTTCCATATTCCAAGATGATAATGCCCTAGTACACATGGCAAAACAAATTTAGGAATGGTTTTCGTGAACTGAAATATGAAGTCACACCCTCACTAGTAACCAAATCTACACATAATCTAGCTATTATAAAAAGTAGCACAGAGAAGCACAAGGAGCACAGACTGAGGGAGATTTCCACCTCTTTCATGCCTCAAAAACCTGGAGACATCTCTCCTCCTGAAGGTGTTCCTAAAGTGAAGGGATTCCTTACCAATTATTTTGCCTGCTCTACGTATGTAACTTCTTTTCAATTTTGTTTATCTATGCAATATATTTTTAACTTAAATGATGTTGGTCGTCAGTGTATCTCTCCCTCTGCCCTCTGTCAGTCCATCACTTTGGTCTGAGTGAGACATTGGTAAATACTGTGTGGAATGAAATTTGGTACATAAATGACCTTTTCTAGCACCACCAGCAGGTCAACTTTTTCACTTGTCCAACACCTCAGCTCATAAAAGAATCTCTTAAACCAATCAACTTCCCATCAGCTATACTTAATTTGAGCTATGAAAATGCATGTTTCTATCAGCCGTTTCAAAAACACTAAAATAGCTGGTGCGTCTGTGGACCGGGGCTTTGTGCACCCCTACTCCGCAGCTCTCTCACAGTCCAACAGTTTAGTTAGCCTATTTATTGGCATAGTAAATTGCATTATACTCACCAGAGAGATTCACCTGGCTGCTCAAGCAACAGGAAGAAATGTTTGACATTGATGAGCGGTGCGTATCCGCGCCTTGCGCTGAAAAGTTGATAATATTTTAAGTTTTATGCATGTCTAAAAACCGCTAGAAAACCGTGACCCGCGGCGCAAGAGAGGAGCACACACCAGGTGCGCCACACCATAGGAAAACAATGGTTTCGCTGGCAATCTCTGTGTGATCGCCCCTTTACCCCTCACTCCCTCCTCATCTTTCCTATCTATCTCAACACTCTAATATCAAAAAAGAAAAAACTAAAACAAAAATTCTAAAAAGGACAAAATGCATCTCTGTAACACAGCTAAATAAAAACATTAAGAACACCGTTCTTAGAAGTTGTGCATCTATTTTGTAGACATATTAATGCTCCCAAAATAGCAGAATAATCTGTTAATCGAGAAATAATTGTGTGGCATGGACTAAATGAAGAATAAGAACATATATCCCTTCCCTTCTTACTTGCATAATCTTGGTACTATCTTTGAAAAAACTTTGGATTTTAGTTCTTTATGTAACATTTCTTCATTACACTTGAATATCTTTAAGGAAACAGGAATATCTGTTAGATTTGCACACAGTGCCTTTGCCCCCATACTCTTGCCATTCTGACAATATCTTCCCTCTTTAATTTGATATTTTACCTGTTGAGGCAGGACATTAGATGAGGACATAATCAAGACAGGAACCATACAAAAGCATCAATCAAATACACTTAAAGTAGAAATGAAGGTATGAAAGGTCATATCTATTTTTGGTGATGATTTATTGATTTTAACTAAGCTTGGTTTGCTTGTTTATTTGATTTTGACTACTCATCACTACTAACACATCAGCCGGCTGGGGCCTTTCTGTATAGAGTTTGAATTTTTTCTGATATATTTTTCAAAAATGCATCAATGACGAGTGCAAGCAAAACATAAAATCCCCCACAATACGTTGTTATACATTTTTTCCTGAGTTGACTGGGAGTCTTGCTTTGTATTAGATAACTTTAGAAAACCCTGTACAAGCACAAACAAGTGTGCAATTGTTTTTGTGGTTGTTGGGTGCCCAGTGCTGGTGCTTCCTTGTGGTACATTCAGTGTTTTACATGAATGTTCACGGTGGGTTACATGGGCAACAACAACTTCAACAATATACACACACACAGATAGAAAGATAGCTGTAAAAAAAAACAAAAAAACAGAGACAGTGAGGCAGAGATGAATCCTGTCTCTCAGCGGACTCTAATGGAAGAAAGATGTTGTGTTCCACAGAGATCATCTCCAGACTGTTAACTCATAGCTGTAACTCTATCCAACTCTGTGTTTCTGTGTAATCTCTCCCAGTGGATAATGATCAGTCTGGATTCATGATAGATATCAATTATCCATTAAGTACCATAAGTTATTTGTTGGTCAGCTTCTCTGTTTCTGTGTCTTGTTGACAGACATGTGTACTTCAACACTTGGCTTGAGGACAATCTGAGGAGGAAATTTGTCCCTTTCCACTTTCATATATATATATTCCACCAAGTCCTCCAGTCCCTCATGGCAAAGACACAAACATTCAGAGCTGTGCCCCTCCTCTTGTCCCTGTGGTAGCCTCATATCTTCCACCTCTCCTCCCTTCTCTCCTCCCCTCCTTTGTCTCCCTCTCTCCCAGTGGAAGTGTAGTGCAGGGCCCAGGGCCCCTGCCTCTAATTGCTGGTGAATGGAGTGTTTTCATGGGGTGTTAGGCAGGGCCCTCCCCTGGATTAGCATGCTTACATACATACGCACGCACGCTTGCGCGCGCACACACACACACACACACACACACACACACACACACACACACACAACATGTACTCAGATACACAAATGGATTAGTGTGTTCACTCATGGGGAGAAGAGGTTGATTTGAGCCGACAGCAGCAGCCCTTTGGAGAAAGCCCGGGCAAGCCTGGTGGATTTTCAAGCACACACACGTGTGCACACGCACAAAAATAGAGAGGGAGAGAATAAGAGAGAACACACATCAAAGTTGTATTCAGTCATGTGAACACACACACACACACAATCTCAGCTCCCAAGTGGAGGCCTTGTGCTGTAGAAAACATATGGGGTGAATCATGTGTTAACAGGGAGTACTGATTAACACATCTGGAGGGAGCCGGTGGGGGGTGAGGGGCAAGGGAGGGTTGGAGGGTGAAATAGTGGGGAGGCAGATGAAATACGAAGGAGCGGGTGAGACAGAAGAGGACGGAAGTAGGAGTAATCCTGATTCATTGAGCCTGATCAACTCTAATAGAAAAGAAAGACCAAACAAGAAAACAAAACAAGAAACCTGGAGACTATAAACACACTGTGAGGAATGAGGGACTCTCCACTCAACTCCCCCAGGCCTCGTCCTATGTGTCATGTCAGAGGCAGTCAGCTGTGCCACAGCACCATGCTCACCATATGCCCATCAGTCAGACTGTCTACCCCAAAACACAAAGCACATATGAACATAAGACTTTAAACACACAATTATTACCACGAAGTGTGCAGCAGTGAATTAACTGAGTTTGATGGATTTTGTGCATTCACCATCTGATGTGGGCCTGAATCAAACCAAGCATAAGTTTGTATCTAACTAGTTAAATGACAAAAATTAATAATCAAAATTTACTATCTGCCATTTTTAATAGGTTTTGTTTATTAGACACACACTCTTGTTTGACTAATCGCACACATTTGAAACTAGTGGTGTTTTTTGACAGATAGCAGGTAAATTAAGCCCATGGGTGCTTAACTGGCACTGAACTGTTTTATTGTATTATCTACTGTATATTTAAGAGATATGGACTGGATATTTACCCCAAAAGGTCAGGATTTTTTCTAAAATCCTAAACTAATTTTGTAGGAAATTTGATCAGCCTTAACTGAATTCATTGGATCCTCTCAGCTTCTATTATGCTTTGAAAAAGGGAAGGTACAGTATTTAATTCTCGCCCTTGACCTCACTCTATCTATGCTGTGACACTGATTGAGGTGAGGACGTTGTCAGCCTCTCTAGGGCTGGGTCAGACGGTTATGTGCTGCTCCATGCTGATTCCTATCTATTCATTTTCCATAGCCTAAATTTCTTGGAAAACACTGCCTTTACACAGAGAAAACTCCACGAACCAGGGACCCAGATGGAACTCTGTTGCCTTTCTGTGTGACTGCAAGAGGGCAATCATCTTATATCATCTTTTATCTCAACTTCTATCTGTATCCATCTGTGGTTTCACTACCATCAAAATAGCATAGCTGTGTTTAAACCACTGTGACGCAACATAAACAGAGACATATCTGCGGTCATAGTCACTTTAGAGCAGAATCGAGCAATCACACTGGCACTAAGCCAAGCGCCCACATACAAATTTAGCACTGCCAACTTACACAAAAACACATGCACGATATGTTGTATAGCACCTGTTCAGGGCAATATGTTTGCATTGCTGTGGCTGCTACTCTTGTTGTTTTACACATAACTAATTGAAGTTACAGAAGGCAGGGTTAGGTGAAAAGGTTTTGCAGAAACAGCTGTCACTGTGTGCAAAAAAACACCAAACTACACACCATTTCTCCTTAACCAAGAGAGACAGAGATGTTATGAGATAATATGTGGATTTAATTAGGACTCTTTAATAGCTATAACCCACCTGTATTTGTACAGGTTTTGTATAAATATTGTATGTGTGTGCAGGCTTAGTCTGCCTGTAATTCTTTTACACAGGCAAACAGACACACAAATTCTCACACAAACACAGTAAGCATGAGAGAGAAAGTTGTTTCTGATCATGTTGTGAGGGCTGCCAGCATCTCCACTACATCTAAATAATTGTAACTGAAATATGGAAAGAGATAAAAGTTAAAAGTAAACTGAGACTAAGAAAAACATTGATTCACAATTTTATCCATTAAATCCGTCAACAATTAACAAGATCTTCATGACATGGCTTAAAATGAGCTTTAGGAAGAAACCATCGTGTTGGCAGATACAAGGCAATTAAAAGAAAACAGTAATATAATAGCACACCATTGCTTGACAGCAATGAAGCGCCACAAACATAGTGTGGGTTGCACATAAATATGCTTGCAATATACTGTGGTTTTCTGCTTACTGTGGTATTTGTTGACAGCCTTGTAGGTCGAAAAGATTGTTGACATGTTAATTGATTGTTTGTAGATGCAAAGCACCTACTTAACCCTGCACAATTAAGTGCAATGACTTTCGCCAGCATGTCTTTGCCCTGCAATGCTGATGATGCAGGTTGACAGGTCACCAACACTGTCCAATTAGTGAGTTACCTATTTACTAGTAAGACTTCTTGTTTACAGCTCTTGGTTCTTGTAATAAGCCAGTATAACACTAAAAAGATTAGACCTTTTAGTTTAAACCTAGTTTAAACCTACCTACTGTAGGTAACTACTTCCAGTTTCACTGCAGACTTGTTCCATTTGTATCTTGGCATATAATTTGTGCATAAAATCATTTTCATGGTGGCAACTAACTAAAACAAATTTGGATTATTTTCAAATTAGATTATTAGATTAGATTATTTTACTGTTTTTGATCCAGGATCTTGGAAATACAGTATAATATGAGTTTAAAAAAATGCAACAAAAACTATTCCTTCCTTACGTTACCCTAGTGTACTATGTGGTTCTACAGAATGACAAATATTCACTGGTTAATATCACCCTCCCGTCTGCTGCAGCACTGATTTAGACACAGCCATCATCCCTCCCTCCCTCCCACCCAAGCAGGCCAGTCAATACCTCTACATTATTCAAACTCCTCCTCACTTAATTAGATATTTAATTGACTACCTGTAGACAGATGACTGACCCGCCTGCTGGCATAAATTCATGCAAATGACATCCCACATAACCTCCCCCAAGGTAGATTTAATGGTACAGTCTGGTGAGGACAGAGTTCAACAAGAGGCTGCGGGGGTCAAGCCTAGTCACTGATCACTGGTCTGTGGTCCGTCCAGAGAATTAACTCTGAATACTACACTTCTCTACTTATCTTGAAGCAGGGACATACACTCAGTTGCCCTTTTTGTTAGGTACACTTAGCTAAAACTAATGTAGTCTAATACAACAGTCCTGTAACAAATCATACCTTCATGAAGGTTATAATGCTGAAAGAACCCACCTCAGGCAATGTTACTCCTGTCCTCCGGTCCAATGTATGGACTGCACCTGGAGTACTCAAAGTGCATCAAAAACATCTTAACTTTACTCAACAGGTGATGCTGAACCTGGGTAGAGGTGAGCTGACACCCAAAATTCAAAATTTAAAATTCAGCTTTCAAATGTAGGGCTGGCTTGCCCTGACAAAATGGATATGGATGGAAATGGTACATTAAATGTTTTGTATGTATATGTCAACAACAAACAATGCGTGAGTGTTTTATTGCTGTTATGTTATGTAACTTAAATATTTGACATTTCTTAAGGCAATCGGTTACCTGAAATTTTTTAAGTCAACTTGTCTGGTTTAATAGTGTAATAAACTCAGTGTAAGTTAAAATTCCAAAAAGGAAAATATTTTTTATGAGCTAGGGTTACTTGGTTTTTGCCTGTAAACTATTTTAAAACTCAAAATGAGCCTTTATGCAGGTCTATTAGTCTACATTTTATATAAGAGGAGCAGCAAGTAAGCAGGAAAAGGAAAGCCACTGGTTGATTCTACACCTTGAATCTTGTGACTTCCAGTTGTGCTCTCCAGGAAGAAAGCAATAAAGGCACCAGAAATCCCATCGCAGGTGTCTGGGCCCACTGTATGCTAATGGGAAGGATCAGATGCTCTTCTCACATAATGGGGTTTGACAAAGTGAAAATTAACACAACCTCACTCCTGCTGTTACTGTTAGAGGGGGTGGTTGATATGGCTTTGTCTCAGACTAGGCTACACACACACAAACACATAGACACACACACACCTTCTGACAGATACCACGCCAGCCGTCGTTCTCATTCTCACCCAGACATTTACGTTGTACACCCCCCTCCTCACCCCTTACTCTCACTCCCCCTCCTCCTTTTCACCACTTCCCCTATCTAGGTGTTTGTGTCCTCGGCATAAACATCCCTCCATCCCTCCTCCTTCCCTCTTTTCTCTTCTTCTCCAGCGACTCTGTTTGCTTCAATGGACTTTCATGACAACTCATTCCGTAAGGGTCCTTTTTTCTCTCCCTCTCCTTCTCCTTCACTCTCCCCAGGTGAAATATTGATGGATTTTTTATGAATAGCTATGAAAAATTCATTCAAATTCCAAAATGAAAAAGCGTAAACATTCTGCATCTGCCTATGCCTCCCGCATTCATTATCCTTCACAACATCCTCACTCCCTCCCTCTCACTCTCCCTCTTTTTCCCACTCTTACCCCCCCTCCTCCTCTTCTACCACCTCTCCTCGCCCCCTGTCTACCTGAAAAAGACATGCTGCTCTGTCTCTTTTTCCGCCACTTGGCCTAATTGCTTAATTTGACCTGCTCTCTCATCAATTAAAAGTCTGTCAGTAGTAGACAGATGGAGGATGGATCAGAGGGCCAGTCGATGGACAGATCAATGACAGAAAAGCTCAATAAGTAAATGGAGATGGCCAGTGATGGAAAAAGGAAATGAGGGACGGGAAGAAGTAGAAGAAGAGAACAAATTGAACAGGCTGTCATGACAAAAAGGTGCAGCGCCAACGTGCCTCACTCGGATGCTCTGACTCTCTTCTTTCACTATCTCTCTCTGATGCACTGACTTTCCCTCCCCCTTTCTTTACTTCTTTGAATCTTTGATTCCCTCCAACAATCCCAACATCCGCAACTGCCTTTTTTCTCTCTTTTCCTGTAATATGAATGCAAAGCTGAATCAACAGCACAGAGCATCTGCACAAATCAAGCAACAAATATTAAGAGAAAAAAATAAATGTGGGGCACAGATATTTCAAACAGGAATGAAGCTATTATAACTTTAAAAAACAACAACCCCATCAAAGGAAATAAAAGTCATATGAGCAGAGCGTAAACTAAAAACAGCCAGGAATGAGGTAAGAAGGAGAAGGGTTGAGAGCTAAAACACAGACGATTTACTTCATGTTTGTCTGGACACACTCTTATCTCACACAGAAAATGCAACTCCATAAAAGGCAGATTTCAATCAATGAGCTGCAGTAAATCTGCTTTTCTCCAACTCATTCACTCACCCACATACATGCATACATTCACATGCATGTATTACATATATGGAAATGCATCGCACACAAACAAATACAACAGAGTATAAATGAAAAATTCTTAACATGTAGTGCTCAAAAAGATGCAATCGCACTTTCGTTAGAAACACATGATGACTCACTCGCAAGCAAACCACAAGTCATGTTTTTGTAAATAAACACGACTTCACTGAAACATGGTCTCACATGAATATACACAGATATTGACATGAGCGCGCACACACATAGCTATAGACATACACAACCACAATTATTTTGTTATTTTCCCCTTCAACACCTTGCTTTAATTAGCTTTCTCATGAGACGCCGACTCAGACCAATTAGTGAAGATTATCAAAGAAGGTCTGGAGTAGGGTGCATGCCCACTATGACTCCTGTCCCCAGGGATAGGCCAGGATGAAAGAGACCTCAGCACTGCACACACACATACACACACAGACCCACACACACAAGCATGCCATGCTCTCTCAAGCAAAAATATGAACCCCATGTAGGATCTTGCAAGACAGAGTCTTATTGTACCTTAGAATACATAAAGAAGCTGCCCTGCACAACACAGCAGCATACAGCACATACATGGTCAGTCATTCTGTATTGACCAGTTGCAGATGGATCACTGAGGAAATACAGAATGGGGTCCTTCCACTCTGTCCCTCAAGGGGAACTAAAACCACTCCATTGGTGCAATCACTAATGGAGACACTTCAGAACATTGAGAGATATTACCGACTCAGAATTAGGCTATAAAAGCACACATTAGGTGTTTAGGATGAACACAGGAATGAAAGAAATTATATTGGCGACGTCAACACTTGCGTTCTCTTGCGCTTATCTTATGACAAATCAATGAAAGCTCTTTTGGAGTTATGTTCTGCTGAGAGCTCCTGATGTATGATCAAGGGGGTTACCCCCAAGGAAAGTGTACCTGTATAATTACTAAGGTGTCATCATTTATCTCTCTCGCCCTCTGCCATTGTTTCTACTCTAAAAGAAAAGAAATATCTACTAACTGCACCCGTAATAGCATGTTTATATTTATCTTACTGTGATATGTCAGTACAATAGTGTGTGTGTGTGTGTGTGTGTGTGTGTGTGTGTGTGTGTGTGTGTGTGTGTGTGTGTGTTGTCACAGGCTAGTCCATAACTTGATGGTAAGTTAATAGCACTCAGTGGTATTATGTGCAACAGTGATTAGATTGGGAGAGGCTGATAGCTGGTTTGGTCCCTGAGGGCCAGCTAGAAGTCAGAGATCAGAGGTCAATCACCAAGGGATCAATGTCACTCAAAAGAGCTGTGTTACATTAAAATACACACTATGGCTTTCACTGAGTTGATCTAATGTATATGACAACTTGTATAGGTTGATGTTTTAAGAAGCCCAAAAGAGAGTCTTTGGCTCCTTATATCCTCTCCCAGCTACATGGGGCACCGTCCTGCGAAGCAGAATGTGCAGGATGTAGTACGCTGAGAGAGTGGAGGTGTGGAGTGGAGATACAGCTAAAGGGAAAGTGACTTCCGCGGGACTTCATTAAGCTAATCTGGCCACCGATACTAACAGAGTTTAGAAGAGGAGTTGAGTAGAAATTAGATGAACACTTATTAGATCAGACCAAGCAATTGTCTTTGGCCACTCATAGCAGACTTCACACTCAAACACACACACACAAACACACAGTTAAACCGACTCAGACAAAGACAGACTCACAGCATGGGTTTGGACAAAAAGAATCATATGCACATCAAATACATGATTGCATACATACATGCAACACAAAAATAAACATATTTAAGCAATGTATGATTACATTAAAACAAAATGGAAAACAAGACAGACTTTAAGAAGCTAAATAAAGCTGTATGTGTAAAAGATAACAAGTCATATCATCTTGAGAGGCCAAAAGTTAATTCCTTCACATTGCCAAGTGGTGGCAGTTCAATTGGAACATACAGTTGAAACTAGTCACAGATTGCCCTAAAACAAATCTGCTTGCCAAATAGTAGCATTATAGGACTAGGGCTAAAACTAACGATTAGTTATTATCCAATTAATCTCCCTATTATTTTCTTGATTAATCCTTTTGTCTATAAAATGTCAGAAAATAGTGAAAAATTATATTTATAATTTTTTATTTCCCACAGCCTAATGTGATATATTCAAATAGCTTCTTTCATCCAACCGTCCAACAGTCCTAAACTCGGCCCTTGTTTGTGGCAGCCCCATTATCTCTAAGCCAGAGCATCAGGCCTGGTCTCTGAAAGTCTGGGGACAAAAACAGGTTGTTGCCCATGCCTGCTCTGGCTACTAGGGCTGTGGAGAAACAGACAACAAGAGTGTGAGAAGTAAAACAAATTTTTGATTCTGAAATATTTTCACACTCATAACATTTTTAGAGAGAGGATGTGAAGGAGAGGTACCATTGCCAGTATGGTAAAGCTAGGGCTAATAAGAGGTAGTCATATCCTGTGTCAGCCTTTCCCAGACGGAGTCATCTCTGCCAGGCTGGGAGTCAGAGAAGAAGGAGGGGATGAATCTGGACTGCTCCGGGATTCTGGTAGTGGTGCGTTTAATACCAAAAGCACTGTAAGTGTGGGTCAATTGTGACAACCACACCAGTACAAGAAGACCAGAAGCTTGCACCACCTTCTGACAAAGCAATGAGCAAGCTTAGCTAGCTGAAGAAAGGTGGATGACATGTAGTGGTGGCACTGCCCTTTTATAGAAGCAGCCCATATACATCAAGTGGGCTCATCTTGATTGGCTGGACGTACATGCAAGTTTTTGTTGGGGAGACGCTCAAAAATGAGTAAAGATTAGTTGTAGAGTGCCATTAGAGGACAAAGTCTGTGTGAAATACAGTGTACTCAAAGACTACAAGAGCAAAGAGGAATGAAGGAGGGAGAACAGGGTAGACGGAGAGGAACAGAGGGTAGACGAGAAAGGGAGGGAGTGCCACGTCGTTCTTAATCTAGTTTGTCTGTCGTAATCGTGTCAATGTCACTCTCAATCAGGCAGCCACAACTAGGGCTATACAACTTCAGTTTGATTGGCCCAAACCTTGTCTTTAAAATGACCTCTACAGAGAAGGTGTGTGTGTAGATAAAGAAAGAGAAAAAAAATAGAAAGAGGGGGGCGAGATGAAGGGGAGGAGAGTCTTCCAGAGACAATATGAGAAAGACGGAGAGAGGGAGCACAAATTAACTTTAAACCTGTTACTCCCCCACCTGTCTGTCAATTTCACTTTGGTCTCTTTCTTTGTTCTGATTTTTGAGTGTGACAGTATCGATTGCCCCTCCTTATTACACAAGAGGATACAGAGATGTCTGTGTGAGTGGGTGGTATAGAGGTGCTTGTGTAAACTTCAGTCATATTCCTGCCTACTGGCATTTAAAATCTTTCAGCTGGGCGAGTGTTCATGGGTTTGAAACAAATAATTAAATTTCAAATATCTGTCTATATCTCTATGTTTGACCAATGTTAGTGCATTTGCATGGGGGAGAACATGGACGTGGATAAACAAGCAGCTGTTTACGTTTGCATGCATGTATGTGTGTATGTTGCTGCGTTTGGGATTAAGTTAGCATGTGAGAGTATATAGTTACATTCACAGGAGCAAGCCACAATGCTGTGGTTATACATAAACAGGGTGGACTTTTCTAAATCTGCAAGTGTCAGCAGATCCACTTCCCTAAAAATGTGTATAAGCAACCAAACATCTGTGATCACCAAAAACATAAGTCATACTAACATATAAATAATATAAAATATAAAAATATAATATATTACAATTCTTTAAAAATATGATTATCTAATAGGCTTGACAGTTTTATTTTGATCACACACACAATGTTATTCTACTAATCACTGCAGGGCATTTGATTTTGTAGATTATTCTTTCTGATGCGTTCTCTAAAACCAATTTTCTAGCCATGATTTGAGAGATTAGTCTTTTACCACAGAATATTTACTGAGAACCACTAATCGCACTGTGGCGTCAAGTTTGTTTTATTGTAGTTGTCTCTATGTTTGAGCATGCTGCATTAAGCCACAAGCAAATTAGCGAGAAAATGTTTGTACACTGTTGGTATTTGCTTTTGTCTCTTCCGTGCACACTTGAGTTTTTTAGTAACAAGATTTTTAGTACAGCACTGAGTCCAGAAGCCCTCAGTGCTGGTTTTGATTATGTAAATTCTATTGGACTGAAATCAGAATTTCTCTCTTAAATTGATTCTGTCAGTTTTTGGTACATGGCAGTGCAAAGAGGTACATTAAATTTAAATTGGAGTTTTAAAAGTATTTGTGAAAATTAAATGGCAAGTTTATGTTTTTTATTGTTTGCAACCACTGTGGGGGAAACTGGGTTGTAATTTGAGCTTCAGTGTGAGTGGAAAGTTTCAGGATTAGTGGCTCTCTACCCTATCATCGGTCTTACCCTTCAAGAATCTATGAACACATGCTGTAATTGATACATTCAAAATAAATCCCAGATATGGGTTTTAAATTGTTAGCTTGATATCCAACCCATTTCATGATACTGGCCTATGTGGTTTGTGTCTGGTGTCTCATGCTGCCATGAAAGCAGAAGGGCTCCAGTACAACAGCAAGGTTCATTGTTCAAGATTAAAGATTTGTTTCTGTTTGCTCTGTTGGGTAAGCAAACATTAAAATTACTGCTATGTCATGATTTTAAGTAATTCATAAATAAAAGAAAAAGCATTTTATTTATAACATTTTATTAATTCCAAATTCCAAAAGGCCTTGATACACTACATTTATAGATGATCCTTCACAGAAGAAAGAACTGTTGTTAAAGGCTATTTCTCATTTCCCCTGTTTTATAGGTATATTTGATCACATTTTCGTTAAAAAACTCTGTTCCTGTTAATTTGCTGTTGCTGCTCTTAATGCTGCTGTTAATCCAGACTCAACACTTCCTCTGGAAGACTTTTATTGTGTAAAATCTGCAGAAACACTGTAGTTAAGTTCCATAACAGCAGCTTAACAGAGAAAACTCGAAATAGTGAAATGATTGACATTAATCAGTGACTGATAAGAGTATCTGTGTTAAGAAGAATAACTCCTTACTTGGGTTGGGCGATATGACGGTATAAACCGTGCAACGGTAGAAATGTGCCCACCAGTAGAGAATTTGCAATACTGTTTTCACTGCAAGAGCTCAATGTTTCCCCTACCATAGCCTTTTCCCTTACCATAACCCTGTTATATATTCGGAGAGGGCTATGCAAATCAGGGCTGGATTCGTAAACAATTACGATATCGTGATATATACCGTTACCGTGATATAAAATTACGTATACCGTGATAGACGATTTTGGCCATATCGCCCACCCCTACTCCTCACTCATGGCCATATTGCTGTACTAACAGAATTATTGCTGTAGAAATGTAGATTATGCTGAATTTACTATGTGAGGCATTATAGTACAAGAAAAACAGAGGTGAAATTCGTCACGTTGATGAGTTTCTCCCACTTCATCTGCCCCGCCAATGCAGTAATTGGACATTCTGAAGGGTTGTCAGCTACCTGCCTTACCAAAATACAGACTAAGTGCCACCAGCTGTTGTTGTGTGCTTCAAGTGTGCAATGCTGGAAGGTGTAATTATTGGTCATGATGTTCAAGCTGTACATGTTTTACTCAAAATAATCTAGTAATAGGATGGCTTCTATTCAACATTTCAACCCAGGGAAACTGTTGCTTCTGCAGCAAAGCAGCCAGTAGTCTTTTATTTCAAATGAGCACTGGGTGTCGAGGAACAACAGCAGTGGCTGACTAAAGGGTAGATGTGTTTATCCAATGTAAAATAGTGTTCTTCTGATTGAAGTGGGAATGACCAATTGCTGCTGCTACTGCTGAGGTTCATGCCATAAAAAAACAGAAAGTGCAGTGGCTACACATGACATACACTCCATCACTTGGCAACACAAAATGACAAAGTTGTTGCCAATGTAAGTGCACAGTAAGCTGGCATCTCAGCTGATTACAGTGGCCTCCCGAAAATTCCTTGATAGGATTGTGCAATCAACATTTTAAGTGTAGTACCAAAATATTAGATATAGTGCATGTTAAAGTGGAGTGGAAGTGGAGTGTGATGGTGCAGTGCCATTGTTCCACTCTTCAAGGAAAGATCTGGATTTGTCAAACCATAACACAGGGCTGAGTTGGCCAATAGCAGAACAGAACACAGTAGAATGACAAAGATACAGGCTTAAAGCAGAAGCAGTAGGGCAAAAACTTTTTTTTCAGGCACTGGATCAATTTGGCGACTAACTAACCAGGCAACTGGTCCAAATGAACCTCCAACTGGCCTGCTGCCATTGGGCGATCCTTATTGTTGAACTCCGCAACAGTGCTGTCTGTTGTGGCCTACTGCTGCATAACATATGGTCCTAGGCTTTTCATCTCTCCAGGGATGAAACACCCACACAAACACATGCACAGACTTATTCACACACACACACACACACACACACACACATAAGTATTAATGTAGAGAGAAACAGAGAAAGAGCAAGAAAGAGGAAGAACTGCATACAGACACACCAAAATTGCAACTAAACACACGCCGGTCTTCAGAAGAAACATTAAACAAAAACCAAAACAAGCCACCCCAAGTGACAGTCTGGATGAATAAAATATGCTTTCAGGGCGACCCCTCTGTGGCGAGCCCCACTCCTCAGAAATATTGTACACTAGGAAATATTCCCAGGAGGCAACAGCAACAGGGCCCATGTGAAGGATGACCAGCTCCAGTAGACTTGCGCTTTGTTTCATAAGTGAAGCTGTCTGGCAGAGGTTTGTCTTGACTGTTCAGGGTTGAAGAAGGAAGTATAGGTATAAGACATGTTATTTTTTTTTCATTCTCGTCTAGTGAGGAATCAGTTATATATTTCAGTTATATTTCAACCTCATGCAGGGTATCTGTCTAATGAAGTAAACATTTAGATATTTCTTTTGTATGTGTAATAATATGCAATAGAAAACATTGTAAAAACTCACACAAATGTGAGGCCAATGACGCAAACCTTCAAATATGGCACAAACACATGAACAAACAAAAAATACACACACACACACACAGTCCTTTCCACACTCAATTCCGCTGTAAATCAAGGCTCAGCCCTGGGTAAACACCACTTTCTGACTTGGATGGGGCTTTTTTCTCCTTTAGCTACCTAGCTAATGTCAATCTGCTTGTAGAAACAAAACCCATGCGCAGAAAAAAAAAAACTAGGCTATATGGACACAAGCCCTAACCGGATTAAAGCTTCATGCATCCACGGGAAAAGGCATATATTAAAAGATCGACCTTGGATTTTATGAATCGATATCAGATCATTCAAATGAAGATCGAATTGAATCATAAAATTAATTTTTTAAAACCCAGCCCTAGCCCCATGACTGTAAAACAAGGCAAGAGTTGAAGCTATGCTGTGATGCTACAGCTATGGTAGGGTGGTGTAACAAGTAAAATACTGTCTAAATAAGAAGACCTGGGCTCATACCCCGAAAGAATATTTTACAACAAAGAATAATGAATAATACATTAATTTTATTTTAATTTTTATTTATTACTATTTAGAGATGTCCCGAGCTGATCCTAAGGATCGGTGTCTGAGCCACATTTAAAGGCTCGGTATCAGCTAAAATAAAGCTGATTTTGTTCACCTCAGCCTGCTAGTGCTACATCACTGCACTCCTTTGAGACAGCCTACAGTGCGAGCATTTCATGCTTATATGCCAGTGAAAATTAGAGTGTGTGAATGAGAAAAATTATTTGGCCGCACCGGTGCGAGTGACTCTGAATTCCAAGTTGGCAAAATACACGGACTCGCGAAAACTCCAACTTTAAAATAACTCGCTCAGCTAGCAGCTTCTCATTTTTGACCGTCACTTTCACCAGTTAAAATGACAAACGGCGGCAGCAGCAGGTCATACCAGCTGTCACTAATTAATGTTAATTCCACAAGTAAGTTGATGGCAGGCCAAAATCAAACTTGTCTGTTGTCGGGTTTGTGTGCTCTCTGCAGCTGGTGTCTGTCTGTACTGAGTCAAATATCATTTATGAGGGAAGAGCCTCCACTCTGTAACAGTTTCTGTAGTTTCAACAACTCCACCAGTGATATATCTTCTCTCTAGCGGATCGCGTCATGTCAATTTCAGGAGTCACATTCTCCAGCTAAACTTTCATTCATATCATATCAATAATTT
Organism: Siniperca chuatsi; assembly: GCF_020085105.1. Classification (NCBI taxonomy): domain Eukaryota; kingdom Metazoa; phylum Chordata; class Actinopteri; order Centrarchiformes; family Sinipercidae; genus Siniperca; species Siniperca chuatsi. The sequence continues at coordinate 19,163,362 of NC_058051.1, read as the reverse complement.
AAGCTGATCAACTGTATAGTTTTGAACAAGGACGTTCGGTATTTGGATAAAGTATCTTGTGAAAAATAAGGTGTGAAAAGGCAGTAGGATACAGCTGTTGTTTTAATGTGCCAGAAACATATTTAATCAACATTGCATATCTTCTGCTACTATGTAAATATAAGTATTGAATATAACTTGGGCCCCAGCCCTTTGCTGTATGTCTTTCCCCCTCTCTCTCCCGCCTTTCCTGTCTCTCTCTGCAGCTGTCACTATCTAATAAAATGTTTTCTAATTCAAATTTTTTGGGAGTTTCCATTTTGTGATTCTAAGTTAATTCAATGCCATTTCATTTTTGTGTATGAATTCAACTAAATTTTCCACAAATTTCTAAAAATTAAATCCATATAGCTCTGATTACACGTACTAACCCAACTTGGTGCTAGCCTAAATGGAAAAAAATGAAATATGGATGAACTACATCCTTTCTTTAGATGCAAATAACTGCAATACATCTCTATTTGATAGAAATCCAAATTTTTAACTATAATTTAAATTGTACTTAGTAAAAAAATGTTTGATATCTGGACAATCAACACTATAAATCATTCAACCTAAAGTACAATATTGGAGAAAATGCTATAGTGTGGGGAAATTATGTCAATTTTTAAAGCTAACCAAACCAACAGAGAGGAAATACAGAACATAGTCTTGCCAACTAGTGAATAATGAGTTATGTAATAATTCTAGCTTTGAAATAAGGGAATTGCATGTGTATTAGGTTTCTTAGAAAACAAGTCAGAAAGTGATTATTATGATTCTGGGCTTAAGGACAAGATACAGCAGTAACATAGTAAGGCTGAGGTTGAGACTAGAGGTTGGTACTGGTGCCCGATGTTGGCGCTGGGTTCGAACAAAATCTTCAGTGAGGATCCATCCTTCAACCACTAATGAGCCTCCAAAACTGCCAGCTTATACCAAATACATCAACATGGAGCCAAAAAGAAAGACAAAGAGACTGAATGACCCATTTTTTATTGTCCAAGCAGCCTTGGGCGGATGGATTCACCCAGTATCGTCACACGCCAACTTGCCTGATGACAGAGCAGAAGTCATTGAAACCATGTGAGGTTATTTAAGGGGAGCAGATTGTTCCAGGAAACTGGTAGTCACTGTCAGAGTTTTGGTCTGAGTTTGAGGACCTGAGATTGATTTGCAAACCACCAGAGGGACAGTCATAATCACGCCAGTCCCTACTGGATGAGGACACTCTTAAGACTGGCTGGATGCAGACCAACTGCCAAATGCACCTACACACACACACACATACATAAGCGCACAGACACACACACACACACACATACACAAACACAGAATCGTCCAAACACATTCCTGCCTGTCTGAATTACATGCTGGACAATATCCCACGGTCATTAAAACCAGATTGCTTTGAAGACACAGACACCACGCAAACACACACATGATCTCACACACACACAACACAGACAGACACGTGTGCACACATACCTATTGCTTCAAGGCAAATTGTTTGTTTCCACTGTATAGTCTGTCTGTTCACATGGTACACAGACTTATCAGACAAGCCAACTCACTGCTGTTAGTATACAGGAAAAACAAACCAATTGGTAGGCGAGATAGACAGCGATACAGACAGACTCAGACACAGACAGACACGTTCACATGGCAGCAGAAATGAAGTGAGTAATACAATATAATATCAAACAGGTGAAAGACCGAATCACAACTGGTGGGAACAATGCTGTATGAGCAACTCAATAGGCCAGACTAAAGCAATAATACAAAGCATACACAGATACAAATGCATAAACACGGCAGGTGTAATCTCTCTCCCATCTCTCTCACTCTCTCTCTCTCTCTCACACACACACACACACACACACACACACACACACACACACACACACATTTCTTCCTATAGTTACAGACAATAGCATGCGGAACAAAAGGCATCACCATGTTCACATTAGTGAGCCAACAGGACTATTTTTATATTTTACTGAGTCACAAAGAGTCTTCTCCCAGCAGCATGTCACTATTCTCATATCAAAGCTGCATTTATAGCAGACAAAGCTTTGAAAGTGGGCCATGGCTCATAAAATGCCTTTATGTCCCTCGCCGGTACACTAAAAAAAACCCAGAAACAATGCATTTTAAGTCTGCAATTGGACTGGTGCGTGTGTCACTGAGCTTATTATGTGTGTGTAAAGTGTGTGTATCCATGTTTGTGTACTGTATTACTGTGTGCGCAGGTGCCTGTGTTAACACACATGCACATGCATCTGTGCATATGTGCGGGCGTACCCCACGTCCCCCCACAGTTGTGTGTTTAGATGTGTGTAGGTGTTCTTGATTTAATTCCCTTCACTGATATTGTTCTTTTCCAATCTTTTTTTCGGGGCTGACAGAATGTGCAGCCTTAACACTCAGCTAACAACCCTGGCTTCCTGAATCGAATGTAACTTTATCACTAACACCATCTGTTAATTATGTTAATACAAAAAATGCCTTGGCTGCTATTCACATCCATTCTCTGAATTAGCACCCCACTTCCCCACTGAGCACCCTCTCTCCATGCTTGCTCCTCTTTCTCTTGTCCAATCCTTTCCATCATCTTAGGCTCCCATTTTCCTTTCTTTCAAATCTTGTCTTTCTTATCCTTTCTAATTCTATCTCCTCACTTCCACTCTGTGTTTTTTTTATCATCCTTGCTAATCCTTTACATCCTTGCTTTTCTCCATCATCCATTCCTTTATTCCTGCCATCAGCCTCTCTCCAAATGCCTTCATAGTCCTCCCCTTTTCCAACTCTTCCATGTACTACTACTGTCAAAAATCTCAAACTCTTAATTATTCCGCCTTACAATCCCATCCCTTACTCAGCCTGCTATCCCCTGGGTAACTGTTGTTGCTCCTAGCAGTGAGTCAGAGGCTAAGCTGGCTGGAAATCCCCAGAGAGGCTTTGTCTGAAGCAAACTTATTTTGGTGAGTGATACTGATCCACTCTTTCTCTTAATTGTTATTCACTATGCTAAACTGTATTTATAAACTTAAGTTCCTATCGATCTGCAGGAGACATAATAAACTTTGTCTTGCACCCATGCACAGAATAAGCATTATTGTAATGCTGGGAAAACATCATTTACCAGTCGTATACAGTGTTGGTCATTATATTAACACAATCGAACGGTGGCCCTAGCGGCATAATCAGAGGTATAAGTAGGCCTGATGGCATTGTGACTGTCCCCAGGGAGGTCCCGTTCAAGCCTGGGGATGAAGTGGGCAGTTTGCCCAGGAAATGCAATACATACAGAAGCACAAAGCTCAGAGTTTACCATCTGCTTGACTCAAGAAATAAAAAACAAAATAAAGTGGTCAAGGAAAATACTTACCATACCTATGTGTGACCGGACGCTAATAATTAAAGTCAATAGGACAATGTGAAGTGCAGTATTTTTCATGTGATATATGTATAATAGGACTAAGAGTCTACAGCCATGATAGCAGTAGCGAGGCCATAATGCTCATTATAAAAAAATATATATAAATTCTTAGATACACAAAAGTTGAGATCCAACATTAGTGGGTGGTCTCAGAATAAAGGTCATTGGCAACCTACTGTATATTAGAAGCGTTTATCATCTTGTGAGCAAGTGTTAAGAGATGTGCTTGGCAGTGTTACATAGTTTACTGTATTTGTGTGAGGATGCTGGAAGCAGGAAAGTCATCATGTTGTGTCACTTGTGAGATTTCTGATATCTTATGTAGTGATGGGTGAGCAAATATGCGAGAAATACACTTTTTTCTGAACATTTGGCATTAACTATTTAGAATATGAATTAAGACTGTAATTAACATTTTCATTATCGATTAGTCTATATAATGTCAGAAAGTAGCAAAAAATCATCACAATTTTACAAAGCCTGAAGTGACGTCTTCAAGTGTCTTTTTTTTGTACGACCAACAGTCGAAAAACTGAAGAGATTCAGTTTAGGATGATATAAAACAGAATAACACGTTGGAGAAGCTGGAACCAGAGAATGTTTAGAGTTTTTGCTTAAAAAGTGACTTAAAAAAAATGTATCAATTATCAAAATAGTTAACAATTTATTTTTTGTCGTTCAACTAAACAATTAATGGAATAATCATTGTAGGTCTAATATGTATGGTACTGGTTGTCATTTCTGTACAGTTTAAACAAGTGTTTCATCAATACATAGCAGCACTTAACACAAAGTATAGTTGAGGCTGACGGGAACGTCATTAATTTTAAAGGAACAGTAATTCCTCATAAATCAAATTATTGGACACATTTAAATTTTAAATTTTGGCCTGATGGTGGCACTAGAGGAAGACTCAGAGGATCACCAAAGTCAGTAGGCTTCATCATCTGGGAAAAAAATTTCATGGCAATCCATCAAATAGTTGTTGAAACATTTCAGTCTGGATCAAAGTGGTGGGCCGACCTAGATTGCCATTCGAAGAGCCACTAGTGTGGCTAAACACACACAAGAAAAAACAAAGTCAACAAATGTTTTTCAGGAAATCTGTACCCAGTAACACCAAGTCCTATTGTCAGTGTACTGGTAAGAGGGTAACCTACAGTAAAAAAAAACACTCTGGGACAGGGGATTTCACACCACCACCTTCACCATAATAAAACACATATCACTGGGGTCATTCAGCCTCTTCAGTTCCCAATCCCAATTCCAGCCACACACACACACACATACATATAGACACATATACTGTACATGAAGAAACAATAATTTCCATTGCTTTCACACACCCACACATACAAGTAGCCACCCCTCATACACACTAGGAACCACACATGCAAACACTCACCACCCCACACCCTGATGCCCTGGCCTCCCACAGCTGGTTGAGCGAGGCCACAGTTTGGGTGAAGCCCAGAGTTTCTTACACTTGGCTGTGAATGTTATTTATTCTGTGAGTGCTGCGCGGTGAGAGGTGCATGGTGGGAGGTCGGAGCGGCTAGTGTAGGACCACTGAGCAGATCTACAGTATTGACATGGCAGAAACAGGCCTATAGTAATTTCCGCTGTTTTAGGATCATATGCATTTGCAGATACTGTGTGTTCATGCACACTCACACAACTTACACACAAACTCTCACAAGCAAGCAATCTTTTATCCTCGATGCCCTTTACTATCGGCATTGCAGTGTTTCTACTGTGCACCGGGAACTTGTCGTTCACTGTGCCACTGTTTAATGTAGCATTAGTGAAGGCACTGAAGACAAGTTCAAGATGGGTGTCTGATCCCTGTGCCCCTCCCTCATGTGTAAGGTGAGGAGAAGCAGGGTGAAGGAGGGGACGGCTCCCAAAAACAGCTGCCAGCCTGTAGGATGCCATGGTGCCCCTCTGGGCGTGGTGAAGCGGGTAGGAGATTGGCAGAGAGGGGGCCAAGGTTGTGCTCACATGAGGAGACTCTTGAGGAGGCAGTGTCGCCTTCACCACTGGGCCTCCATCTGTCTGCCCCCCTTGATCCTCCTCCTTAACCTTTCTTTCATTCAGGGAATCACTAACTTTCCTCATTTATCCTTACAAACTGATACATACAGTAGCTAATAGTATAAATAGGTTCTAATTATCACATCTGCTATGACACAGAGCATCTGTCGCCATTACATGTCAAAGCACCTAATTATGTTTCTACTGTATACTACAGTCTGTGCCTTTTGATAGCTGCAAAGACATCAAGCCCCAACCAATGTTGAATCAAGTAAGACTTGAGGCAATTTATCAGACTTTGCACAGCTCCCTCTGAAGCCACAAAAGGCTTTATACAACATTCTTCACGTATGCAGTAGTACTCCCCAAGACCTGTAAACAGACTATGATGAGTAAAGTCAGTGGAGTTCCCCTTTAAGGCAAGTCACTTATCAAGAAAAAATGCCAACAGACAAAACAAGCAGTTTGAAGACAATGCCATTGGGTTATGATGGGCATTTTCCATATTTTTTTATAGACCACAGGATTAATTGAAAAACTAATCAACAGATAGATGCATAATTCAAATAATCATTTAGCATCAGCCATATTTGAATTTCAAACAATTACTCTTGGAGGCACAACAATAGTTAATAGACCAGAGCCAAACTTTACTGCAACGCATGCAGTCAAATGTGGGGTTTCATAGAAATACCTGAAACAATATGGATATGGAATTTTCTGTAAATTTCTCTGCAACAGAGAGATATATGATATTCTGTGGTCCATGCAGTCTTGGAAACTGTAGTTACCCTCGTTAGGAGTGAGCATATGTTACAGGTGGTGTGGAAAGCAGTAGAGAGTTGGCAGCGAAGAGTGTGTGGAATCTGCTGCCAGGGTGAGAGTGTTGGTGCCAAGGTGAAACCTGAGTGGGCCATACAGCTGAGCTCTTCAGCTCAACACACACACACAGGCACATAGAGTATGACTGATGGAGCACATGTGCACACACAGCACAGTGGAAAAAATTATAAAATATGAATGAGAAACAAACAATGCACGGAAGATTTTGGCACGCAGAAAGAATCTGAGTCACTCACAATTACAGTATAGCTGGAACAACAGCAACAACAACAACAACAAAACTGTGGCAGATTCAAATACACTTTTTTTGTAATTCTCCATCTCATGAGAAAAAAAATCTATTAGGCTATAAATATCCTTCAGTCTGTGTTCACAGAGTGGGATAATGTGGACCATACTTATGTGCGTGAGTGTGTGATGTGGTTATACGGCAGCTGTATTCTCTGGTGTGTATGTGTTTGCATGTGCATGTGTGTGTAGGTTTTCGTGCCTGTATGATAAATGGCAGCCAGACATTGGGTTAAGAGGCAGGGCGGCCCAGATGGACTACTGTTTGTGCCCATTTTTTGCCAACATAACACATAACCCTACACATACAACACACACATGAACACACAAATACGCAGGCAACACATGCACCACAATTCTGCAGTACAGCCAATGTTGTTCAGCGCTATGACATGTTTTTAGTAAATGCAAACTAACCTGATGAATTGAACCCTTTGTCATTCTACTACTACCACCCCCCCCCACACACACACACCCACACACACTCCCCCACAATTTTACTCCCTTCATTTTTATTTTATTTTCCCTCATCTGTTGTCCTGACTGAGTACCTTTTACTGGAAGAGTAATTTTTCCACTCTCTTTACCTCTTGAGACTGACTGTGGGGTGAGGTAGTGTGTAGGTGGGGGTGGTAGGGGGTGATGGAGCTTTTTAAAAGGGTGGGCTGAGGGGTGTCTTCTGTCTACCACATCCTCCTTCCTGATCCAGGAAAACATACACGATTCCAGGACTCCAGCCCCCCCCAGCCTACCAGCCCCATCCTCAGCCAGGGACTTTCCAGAACTGCCCTGCCCAGCTAAGGAGAGCGCTAGTCAGCCACGGTCAGGCTACTGCACCCTGTGTGGGGCTCAAAGCACTATAATGTGAAATAGCAGGGTATATGAAGTCATATAGCCATGGAATCAAGCAATTTTAGTCTTTAATCGTGACTATCAAAGAAAGTTAAATAAAAGCACACTTGGGGGGAATAGAAGAAGTAAAAAAGTAGTTAATAACATGTGAGTCAAGAAGTTAATAATCACATGATTCGCCAAAAACCATTTACTGGATCAAAAGTATTAGGTTACTTTCTGAACTGGTTCTCTAATAAAACTCCTTCACATGCTGGTGTGATTCAGCACTACAGGTGTGATGATCACAGATCTAAACCGCTGTATATCAAACACATGGGCCCTTCGTGATAAACCCCCATCATAAACAATACTGTAAAATCTAGATTACACGTCTGACCTTCTCCTAACTTCCCTCCTTTACAACTCTTGGGTGATCTCACATTCACTCACACTGCTGAAAATCAAATCATGTTTAGGAGTGCTAAAGTAAGCAAGCAAGCAAGTTTATACTGTCAATTTGACCATGTGATTCAATCAGCAGTCTATATGAAGAGATGTGATCTCTCTCTCTCTCTCTCTCTCCCTCAAAACCTAACACGGCAGCGGCGGATGGCCGCCCACCATTGAGTCTGGTTCTGTCCAAGGTTTCTGCCTCTTAAAGGAAGTTTTTTCTTGCCACTGTCGCCAAATGCTTGCTCATGGTGGGATGTGTTGGATGATTATAAAGAGTACGGTCTAGACCTGCTCTATAGGAAAAGTGAAATGAGATAACTTCTTTTATGAATTGGCGCTATATAAATACAACTGAATTGAATTGTTTGGGAGTTTTTCACTTAAAGGTTCAGTGTGTAGGATTTAGTGGCATATAGCATTGAAATTGCAGTTTGCAAAAATTTGAATACCGCTTGGATCACCCTCCCGTTCCAAACATGTAGGAGAAACTACAGTGGCCGCAAAACTCGTGAAAAACACCAAAAGATCTAGAGCCAGTGTTTGGTTTGTCTGTTCTGGGCTACTGTAGAAACATGGCGGTGCAACATGGCGACCTCCGTGGAAGGGGGCCCGCTCCCTCTGTAGATAAAAACGGCTTATTCTAAGGTAATGAAAACACAACAATTCTTATTTTCAGGCGATTATACACTAATGAAAACATACTTATAAATATTGTATTCCATTTCTGCCAATAGCTTTTCCCAAATGTTACACACTGGACCTTTAAAAAGAACCATTTGATCAATTTCTGCCGGTTAAATTCGAGATTTACAAACGCTTGGATGTCTTTCAAACAAATTTGAATCAGATCTGAAATTAGCTTCATGCCTGAAAAAGTTAAAATATAAAATGAACAAACACAGTATCCCAGTAGAGAGCTTTCTCAGGAGAAACATTTAACACTAAAAAAGCAGCAGTTTTAAGACGTCCAACAATGATGTAAGACTCAAAAGCAAGGTTTTACTACCTTTAAGGCCAGTATTGACTTTGATTATTCAAAACGTAAGACTTTTTAAAGACCTACCACACATTCACCACCCTGTGATATATTACCTGATGCCAGAAAAAGCTACATGGGAAAGTACCTATTTCTTAAGAGAGTTGTGACTAAAATGAAGTTGGCCACAATGTAAACACATGTCAGAACGATGACTGACCATTTCCCATTATAACTCTCTGTCCACTCATCCTGGTAGTTTTAATTCTTGTCCTCACTACTCCCAGAAAGTAAGCGAGATTAGGTTGTCTGAATATAGCACACAGAGCCCAAACAAAACCCACAGACCATGGGCTTCCCGCTCAGGAGCAGGTGAAGGGGGTGGGTTGCGTTTCCCAGCCCAGGCGAGGGGGCCTGAATCTGGAAGATTCGGAGTCAGCCTCCCTTCAACTGCCCTGACAGAACGTGACACAGGGAGGCTTTGTTTGGAGAAACATACGAGAACATTCAGCCCCCAGGCAGCATTGACACGTCACTCTTATCTAAGATAGTTCAAAACAGTGACTGACAAACACCTGACAAACACACGTCCTACATACACACCCAGAACTTATTAGAACACAGATTAACCATTACAGTAGAGAGTGATTTGACCACTTTGATATGACATTTAGTACATGGTATTGTACATAGTGTTATAAGGGCCAATGGGGAGAGGATGGCCATGTAGAGGACTGTGCTGCACATATCATAACAGTACTTCCAGTAGTGTGAGACATGACAGAGGGGAGGTCAGCATGATAGCAGTATCCTGGAAGGACCCAACCAAAATACCACAACGAAGGACATGATCTGTAAACAATACGCACCCACGCTGGCATATAAGCTTTCAGTGGGCGACTAACTGTCAGTGACGCGCACACACATGCACGCACTTTCTCTTAGGCATTTTCCCCATCACTCCTTTCACACTGTCTCACACATACAACACACACACACACACACACACACACACACACACACACACACAACACATTATACAATTGACTATGAAAGGACATCAGGCTCATAACTCTGTTCCCCTGGGGCAGAAGAGACCCAGTCACTGTCAGGCGAAAAACAAAACAAAGAGATGGAAAAATAGAGCAAAATAAAGGCAGGAGAGGAGATAGTCGCAGTGTGATTAGAATAAACGGGGGAGAGATGAAGGGAAGCTGCGACAGAGGCTACTACCTCTCCTTTAATATAGCTGGGAAATCTTCCCCCTTTCTTCTATGACTGAGGGGACGACAGGTTTGGGTGATTTTCTAATAACCAGCAGCCTGAGGTTATTGTGTTGCTGTGCTGTGTGTATGTGCTTATATGTGCTTTATGTGTGTATGTGCCTCTGTGTGTCACCTGGGCAGAAAAAAACACAGTTCCAGGTAATGACAAGAGATATTGTGAGAGGGAGAAAGAAAGAAAGAAAATAGGGAGGCACTGATCTGCATTGAGATTATGGAGAGAGAAGACTGACAATGGAGTGACAGATTAAGAAGACCTGTAGTTTTATATCTAGATTTTATATCAATATCTGGATCCTTAATGATCAATTATGTAATGAGGATTATAACATTGCTGTGAAAACCGTGTATCTTTTCATAAGCTAAGAAAAGCGGCTCATTTTCGGCTTTATGTCAGTGCATTTCAGATAATCCATGAAATGGTTGAAGAAGTAGGAGAATTTTCTCAGCCCACAAAGGAACACTTAACAGTGCAATTTATCTGAAAATTGTAAAATCAAATTTGGACATGCGTGGTTTTCACTGGACAGTGACAGTGAAAAGTTTCACTCAACTTTTGCCACAACGTGACTTCACCCGGCAAGACGCCAATCAAAAACATTCAAGCTCAAGACGCCTAAAGAGAAGCTGTTAAGTACCGACTGACTGATATGTAACAGCAAACTGCAGTACAGAAAGATGTGTTTGAGGAAATTTAGAAACATTTCATAGTTTGTCCACCACAGAGCAATTAAGAGATTATATTTAAAACGTCAAATATCCCGCTCAGCACACGTCATGGTCAAAATTCTTACTTCTTACTCATTTAAACAAATTTACATAAGCCTTAAATCCAAAAATGTTTAAGTGCTTATGTAAAAAAAAAAAGAACATTAGCTGTCATTATCGTATTTTTTACACACTAAAATATACATATCCATAACAGTATCCACATTAAAATCCAGTATCGACAAGGCTACAGTAGAAACCCGATTATACAAGCAGATTAAATAAATTCACTATCAGATTCTGGGCCAATGTAAGATGAACTGAACATCTATGGTGCAGTGTTTTGTTCCCAATTGCATCAATAGGGCATTCTGAATTTCCTACAAACTGAGACTTAAAGTTTAAATTATTAAAACTGATGGCCATAATACAAACCTATACTATTCTTAAATCATCCAAGACAATCCTGTGTTTCTATGCTGAGGAACATTGAGGACAACATTGAAAAGAAAGTTTAAAATGGGCATTTACAGTGGTTAAAAATACTTCCAGAACCAGCAGCCCATCCCACTTTGCAGAGTCCCAAGCTCTATTACAACTTTTGGATGACCTTCTTCATCCGCAATATTCCAACATGGCTTTGACACAAACTAAAAGGTCTCAAGTATATTCATCTGGAGACAGCAGGTCAAACCACAGCTCCTGTGTGTGTGCGTGTGTGTGTGTATATATGTGTGTGTGTGTTTGTGTGCACATGCCCGTGTGTGTTCAGGTTTCTGACCAGAGGGAATGGGCAGCAGCTGAAAAACCTCATGTTGTGAGGTGAAGCCCACATAGCACAGCTGTAAACACACACACACACACACACACACACACATCATATGTGTGTTTGTGTGTATTATGGACATGCACCAGCAGGCGAATAAAAAGACCACAACAAAACGAGCACAAGGTCTGTGATCTCCAAGAATGAAATGGCTCAAGTACGAAGAGTGTGTGATTCAGTGATTGAAGTGTGTACGAGTGTGTATGTGTGTGTCTGTATGCCCTTAATGCACTCTTGTGGATCTTTTCACACAGCGCGCACAAACACAAACTCACATAGACACACAAATAGTGTGCAGCCATATGGTCAGATCATGAGCATAATGAGAAACACTTCTGGAGGTACTAATAGTGTAGGGGGGAGAGGGGGGAGGAAGAGTGGGAGGAGAGATGCTATGAGACAGAAGGGGAAAAGAAGAAAGAACAAATTGCTAAGACTGGAAAGCAAAGATGTGTAATAGTGAGGGAGATAGAGAAGTTTTTACTCAGACAGCAAATGAGTGCAAACTGAACAAATAAACTGCGACCCCAGAGAGGATTGGATTTCTCGCACTTACTCCTCTGACTCAACCCCACATGTAAAAAACATTACCCTGCACTTGTTGTCAACCTAAAGGTACGTCCACACCAATAGGTTTTCATTTTAAAACGCATAACTTTTGCTAAGTCTAGTGTCCACACTACTCCGGCGCTTTCAAACCCCTAAAACAGAGACTTTTGAAAAGTGTTGACGCTGTTTTAGTTTGAAAACTCCGGGATTTCATTTTAGTCTGGACAGGCGGAAACGGAGACTTTTGAAAACAATGACACTGACACCCATATTCGCTTCCTGATTGTGTCTTATCAGTGTTGTGTCCAGATGTTGAATCATCTTTCCTCTGAATCATCTTTTTGTGTCACTATGTGATCTGAGGCTCATAACCATGAGGATTTCTTTCTATATCAATTCAGATGACATGACTTAATCAAATCAATGGTCTTATGTGTTTCATACCTGATTTTACCATGTTTTTAAATACATTATGCTGCCCCCCCTAAAATTATGATCAATCAAACAAGTTATCTCAAGTTAAGTGTATAGAATAGTTTATTAAAGCATCAAAATATCATCTTGTTATGAAATACACCAAAAAACTACAATAATATTAAAATATTGTGCTCATGTCTTCGACATGGCCAGGGGCTATGTGGAATGTTCTCCGAACTGTGGTGGATGTTTTGTCTGGGCACTGAAAAATAAAGTTTGTTTATGGAAAGTGCCACAGCAGAGGGGAAATTTCGAGTGGCGTAACATGTTTTTGTCCACATTTAGTGGTAAGTCAAAAGACCCCCGTCAATACACACATACACAGATGCGCATGCACCCCTCCCTGTCGCTCCACCTTTCTCAACTGTTTCTCTTTCTCTCTCTTACACACACACACACAGTATCAGCAGTGTTTATGACACTGAGAATTACAACATAACTACCACAGCTCTTGAACTCGTTTACTGGAATGTGGACTTGGAAAGACCCCAAAGAGAGAATAACAAACACACTGCAACCTTCAACTGCAACTGAAGCTCCATCACCAACATAAAAAAGTTACATGGCAACAAGACACAAGTTTAATAAAAGGATTTAAAAATACTAGTGACGTCCATACGTTGAAAGTCAAAACAATATGTGCTGACACAGGCCGGACAACTGCTCAGTAAAACACAGATGTGATGGCTTTAGCTGTGGTCACATGAAACTACTTCCCAGCCTGCCATGAACGCAGAACACAGACTCAGCTGGATGCTGCAGCACCTACCTGTTGACTCACGCTGATGACATCATTATGACTATTCTGGTCACATCAAACCAGACACCAGAGCTCAGAGCGCGAGAAAGAGAGAGGGTGGGAGGCTGAGGCACAGAGAAACACGGAGAAAGGAGGAGGAGAATGATGGTGGCGGTGGCGGCGCGGGGGATCAGATGACCATTAGGTCATAGTCTGTAATTCCACAGGGACAAGGCGGACAGCCTGGTCAGCAGATCCCACACCTGCGTGAGTGAGATCTACTGCTGAGTAGGAGGACTGATGACTCCATCATGCTGCTGGAGAATTAAATTGACTGGCATGGAGAACTGTGTCCTTTTTGGAGCATGAGCAACATCAAAGACAAGAGAACAAGGGAAAGAGAGCGAGAGGAGGAGGGTATTGCTGAGTGTGTTAGTCTGTGGTGTGCATTCTGTAGCAGTATACACACTGAGCCTGCATGAGTTGAATGTGCATCTGCATATGAGTAAGCCCATACAGTATACTATGTAATCAAAACAGAAAAGTGTGTATGCGTGTGTATGCGTGTGTTTTGTGAAGATCATAACCAGAACTAAGTGCTGCTGAGTCAGTTATATCTGTTCATTTCCTCAGTAAGGCCTGTAAGCACCACTGATGTGGTCACAACAGGCTGGTACAGACCAAACGAAGCCCAACCATACCAAACCAGACCAGGAAAAACAACACACAGCTCGCCAGATGCCTCCCGCCAACTCAGACCAGCATGCATGAGTCCGTCGGTCCAATCAAAGCTCCCACTTAGGGGAAGACAGCGGCTTTCCAGGCAGAGCCACAGCCCAGTCCAGGAAGCAGCTTTCTGCACCTGGATCAAGACACTGGGTTAAAAGGCATGTATGGTTACACTTACAGTGGGACTGAAACCAGACAGACAGACAAGCAGGGAGTGAGTCTACAGCACAGACACACTGAACTGAATCTACACACTCCCTCATGTCAAATCTAATTTTCTGTTTCAAATTTGACTTTGCATAACAATGGATGAGTCCAAGGCTGACAATGTAAACACACCATGAGTAAAAGGTGACAGTCCCAGTAGTACATATGACTAATCCCAGTGAATCACCCTCTAGTGCTACATCCTTTCATCAAAACTGGCGATTCAAATTTATATTCAGATGAGGAGTGAGCCACCACATTAGCGCTCAGAAGCAAAGATGCATTCATATGTTTCTAATTTGGGCTTGATGAGTTTCACCATGCTGGTCTCTTTAAACTACACCCACACATGGTCATCTTGTCCAAATAATTAACCCCCGCACTGAAACACACACACATACAGACGTACGCTCAAACAAGTACACATAGGCTAAAAGATTATCTGCTTGATATAACGTACTATACACTATGTTTACATTTGTGGTGTTTTTATCGGTTTTACGAATCTGCTGTTTGTCTGGCTCATGCATATATCAGCACATACTCCCACACCTCAAGTGACTGCTGACAGCTGCAGCCTCTTTTGAGTTGGCATAATTTTGCCCCTGGTCAAAAAGCCCCAACCCAACATCAAATTTACTCCTCCACCTGCCAGTTTCCCCCTGGCAACCATGAGAGCACCACAGCAACCAAACACAACAGAGGGCAAAGGGATGAAAGGAACTGGGCACTAGCTTGTGTTCGTCTCTCAGTTAGTCTGTCTGCACATGTAGAAACATATTTTGCAGGGATATGCAAACAAATCAAAAACTAAAAGAGGAAGATGGGGAATCCGAGTTTTATATTATACTAACATACACAGGAACATGGAGCACTGAATAATTTTGTAGTGGACTCAAAGCACTTCTCATAGTCAACACAGCAAAGAAATGAAGGGCACATTACACCAGTTCTGCCTGCAGCACTCTGTGCTGCTCCTAAACTAAACAGATCACTTAGAACTTGTGGTGAAATGTAGTGCTGAAACAATTGGTTGATTAATTGATTAGTTGACAGAAAATTAATCTTGGTAATCAATTAATAGCTTAAGTAATTTACCGAGCAAACGTGTCAAAAATGTGAACCTTGGGCTCTGGGAACATTTTAGAGATTCAATAACTAATCGATTAAATGATTAACAGAAAATTAAAATAACAATTAGAAAAATTGATTTATCACTAGAGTCACTGATCAAGCTAAATGTCCAATATTCATTGGCTCCAGCTTCTCAAATGTGAGGATTAGCTTCTTTTCTCCATTTTATATCATTGTAAATGGAATATTTGGGGCTTTTGAATTGTTGTCAGACAAAACAAGCAATTTGAGGACATCTAATTTCTGAAAACCAAAAGATGAGATAATGAAAACAATTATTAGTTGTAGTCCTACTTAAAATTTTCTTCATGCAGAACAGGAGTTCCACTTTGCGTTTAAAGTTTTTATCTCTGTCCGCTTTTAAGATAAACAGTATCGTCCAGTAAGAATAATACAACTATTTGTATGAATAATTTGGCCAAGTTGATGAAATGAGAGATAAGGAGAGAGACAGATTCAAAGAGAAAGAGAGAGGAAGAACGATAGAAAGTAGGAGAGAGGCATCCTAAAATGACACACAGAGTGAAAAAAGCTTTTTGTGTAAATAAGGCATTTTCCTTTCGTGCACTTGCTGCCACACAGCCTGCATGGAGAATGAGACACACGAGGAATAAGGGAGGGAGAAAATGCAAAAAAAAGTCTTTGATGTTGGTGCATCTTTGTCCATGTCTTCCTCCAGTGCAACCTGGCACATGCGCTCTCTTTACCCATCCCCTTGTTCGTGGTGAGGAAGTAAATCCCTGCATCTCACATCCCTGTTGTCCCACCGTTCTTCCCCTTTCTTCCTCCCCCCTCTGCCTCTAACTCTCTCTAATTGCCTCTTTTACCCTCTAGCCTGCCCCAGTCCCACAGAAGGCTGGATACAGCAGCTCTCTGTAGACTGTTGGGAATCCACGTGGACAGGATAAGAAAGCTCATCCTGTATCTGCCAAAGGTCCCCAATGCATTAAGGCCAGTGTGCCAAGGTTCGTCTATGACAGAATCTCTCTGGGACATGAGACACTTCCTGGTGGACTGGATTGAATAGATTAATCCTGGAGGAACTGGGAAGTTGAATGGAGATTCAACTCACTTAGGAATTTTAGTTAGCGTAGAATTGTATTGCAATCAGTGTCTTTTCCATTGCAATACATTTCATGCTCATTAGTTAGACAGGTAGCCTATTTGGGATTTGGGTGGTGATAGTGGCTCTCACTGTTGTACATGCACGCAAGAAACCAGGGTAGAGGTAGAAACCAGGTTAAGTCACAGTTAAATCAAAGATGCGTTTACATGCACTGTAATAACCTTGTTATTCTAAGCCCTGTGTTTGCAGTTTGTTGTAATCACATTTTTCTCCAACCATATCCTTAAACCAGGATGGCTTATTTTGAATGTATTAGTGATATATATCAAGCTTCAGCTTTTGTCAGTTTTTTGTCAGAGCATTTGGACTGACAGCACAGTGAGATGACAGGCTTTGTAGTGCAAGAGCAAGCAGTTTATCCTTCAGCTGCCAGTATACTCCATCAAAACAGCTTGTCTGATGGTTGAATAGCTTCGGAAACCCCCTCCCCCCAAACTTCTCCGACGTCTGATAAGGGGGACTGTGTCCGACCATTTCTGTAACTTTCCAAAACCGACAATCCGACATTCACACCCACTTCACGCCGTGATGGCCCAGCTATGCGGAGGTGAGAAAGTAAGCAGGGTTTGAACATCTCTCTCTAGCACTCTTTTTTTCATTTTTTTTACACAACTATTTTTGGCACTTTTTGTGTGAACAACCAAATGCAACACTATGGATGTCGTCTAGGATTGACTGTCATGAAATGTACGCCATTATCCCCATGTTTAAATGATATCGCGTCTTGCTCCTCTCTATGATGGCCGGCTTTTCACTTTACCTTCAAGTGTGGCTGTTCGGTACAACTATAAACACTTTTGATTTCTGGCATGATTGGACAACACATTGCGAACTAGTTCTGTTCGAGCCTAACCCGACCAATAATGTGCGAAAGTTTCTCAATTTTACAAACAGATTCAGCATGCCAAATTGGCTAGACAGCCACGACTAAGGGCTGCCTCGTGCTACCAGCACCGGACACACCACAAAAAACTACAGGCGATGGTCAGTCACAGATGCTCCACAACACAGCCAACTGTCAGTGTTGGTGTGTAAGCACCCCAAGAAATCAGGTTACTGCAGAAAACAGACAATAACCCAGCTACTTAAGTGCTTGTAAACGCACCAACTGTGAATATAGACTGGTTAAATAAAGGAGGCTGAGAGCATCCGTGCTGTATCTGTAACAGCAGCAGATAGAATGAGAGAGCAGTTATGGTGTGTGTGATCTGCTCATCAGGCAAAAACAGACCTGCTGTTTGCCCTTCCCTCAGGCCTCTTTCTGTGTCTCTCACCCTCTCCCTCTTTTATTTCACCTCCTCTCAGCAGCAGTGGCAACAGCCCATGTGGTGTCTCTGTACATTTCGTTGTGTGTTTGTTTGTTTGTCTGTGTTTACTTCACAACAGCTGGATATGGTTTGTACTCTTAAACCTGGCCATGGGACTCATCATCACTGTTAAGACGCACACATACAGAGAGAGAGGGGAAAAGAGAAGTGTCTGCACTGGTGTGTTTTGCAGTTATGAGACATAGAGAACATAAGGTTCAGTGTGAACTCACATATGTTGATGATATCTTTTACATGATACCGTTATTGTTTTACTTTGCCACCAACAGTAGTGCACATCTGGCTATCTCCCAGCAAACACTGAGATATAATAGCCAAGGGTATATGGTGTGGATGACTGCATCCATGAAAGTTAATATAAGTGTCCTACTATATACTATATCTAGTACTAGTACTGTCTAGTATATACTATATCCGTATATACATGTGTCAGTTTGTCCATTTGTGTGTGTACCTGAGTTTATCTGTGTGTGTGAGAGAGAGAGAGAGAGAGAGAGAGAGAGAGAGAGAGAGAGAGAGAGAGAGAGAGAGAGAGAGAGAGAGCGCACACCACGCTGTGATCCTTAATAAGTGCACTCAGTGTACGATTCAAATTCCTACAAGGTGTAGATAAATACACAGCCGTCCCCGGCCCCCCTCCACATCCCTCGTTCTTTCTTTCTCCTGTCCTCCTACACATCCTGGCCCTTTCATGTGCAAAGCAGATGGAGTCAATTGACATGCTAATGAGACAAGGGCTGCTTCATAGCAGTCCTGGAGCTACATCACCACACACACACATGCACACGTGTATATACAGTGAATGGATTTCAGCATGCACATCTGAGTAGGTCCCCTAGATACTCAACCAAACCACCAACAAACAAAAACACATATGTATCATTTAACTCAAACTGTAAATTACTTTTTAATAAATGACGAAACAACAGTATTTGTTTGTGGACCCCATGTGATGCAAGAATCTGTGTGTGCGGTAAAGTAAGTACATAATATAACCCACTTCAAGAACAAAAGAGTGATAAATTATGATGCTGACTGATACCTGTTAATCAAAGCCAAAAGTTTAAACTTTGTTATTCTTTTTGGCAAAAGTAATGGCCAAGAATCATGCGTCTAACTGTGTAATCAGATATCTGTAATGTTAAGAGGGGAATACATATATTTTTTCCATTCACAAAGCCAATATGGAATTTAGAAAAATGTCTCAGGATGACGCTTTGTAGATTATAAAATCACCAAAAAGAATCATATTAAGAATTACATTACAGGATCACTGAGTGCATTGCCTGTTTTATATCAATCCTTAAAAAATGAAAAGTTACCAAAAGGTTATCAGTAAATGTACTATGAAATGTGATAATGAAAAGTTTTAACAAGACACAAATCTGGCAATAAAGTGTCTTTGTTAGAGACTCCCACATGTTGAATTTGAAAGGTCGACATGGCCGTAGCAGCATTGCCTTTGGTCTGCCTTGCAAGTTTTCAGGTTAATGTTCACAAGTGAACTGCATACTAACATAAAGGGCTAAAATTGGTTTGCAACTGGATTTTTTCCCCCTATTTTGTTTTCATGTGGTTTTCAGTTGACGTAAGGCTAAGCTGAAGGAGGTGAGAGGCAAAGCAAATATTTGTGTTTTTGGTACATAATGCCTTCAGCTGGCCAATGTCATTCACCAACTGAGTTAGTGTTCTATTTTCTGACTGTGCAAGTTCAGTTTCATACCCTTGGACATGCATATGTCATTTATAACCACAAGATACTTTTTACTGACTCCATATAGGCCATCAACACTATGTGCCCAAAACCTTGCTTCGACCACCACTAAAAGATTTTTTAAGGTTATGGTTTAATTTTAAGGAAACAAAAGGTTAGATGTGCAATAGTGTGTAAGCGTATAATATTGTGTAGATGTGCCTCTACTGCCCGGGTCTGTGTGCATGTCTCTGAGTGTATTCAACGTAAGATGTGTTGTCCAACCAGGCCGAAGGCGGAGTAAAAAGCGAGCCATCACAGAGAGGAGTGAGACACAGACAGAATCGTTTCAGACAGTCTGTCCTGGAAGGCATTCATTATATTGCACTTGGTTGTTCATATGAAAAGTAACAGAAATAGTTGTGTAACAAATGAAAAAAGAGAGCTTGAGAGAGAAGTTCAAACCCTGGCTCCTTTCTCACCTCCACACAGCTTTTTTTTTTCATTCATTCAACCTTTATTTAAATCTCAAGGAATCATTGCCCTCATTTTCAATGATGTCGAGAGTACAAAAACAGAATAAAAGAATAAAACACAAAAAATAAGTAACGAGAAAACAAACAAACAGACAGCAACAGAACACAGTTAAAAAAATTTAATTGTTAAATTCAATTTAAATTGACCTATAGGTACAAATGTGTTGAATTTTATCGTGTAAAATGTTACAGCACAAAAACCCACATCAGTTTTGTCGAATTCCCGAGTATTTGTACTCAGGACATCGCGCTTCAACCAATCACTAGATTGAGTCAAATAATAACTGTGGGACCAGTTTAATAAGGAAGCGATATATTGTGGCAAGTTGCCATTAAGGGTTTTATAAATAAATAGAAACCGATGCCTGTCACGTCTTACTGTTACTGCTGACCAATCACAGCGTGAAGTTGGTGTGAATGTCAGACTGTTGGATTCGGAAAGTTATATGGTCGGACACAGCCCCCCTAATCCAACATTGAACAGGTATGGGGGGGAGGGGTTTCCGAAGCTATTTGGCCATCCAACAAGCACTTCTGAAGAAGCATACTGGCTGCTTAATGCTAGCTTTAACAGCTAAAGCTGCTACCAACTAGCCCCTAGCTTCTGCCGGTTGAAGGCAAAACTGTTCCTGAAGCCATGTGCTGTTTTATTTACATGTACCCATACAGCGTTGCTGAAAATACCAGAAGGGTGACACTGACCTGGTAATTGAGGTAAACAACACCCACCCAGCAGCATTGTAGTGAAAACTCCATAGGGTCAGGCTAAAGAGTTATTGGTGTAGCAGAGGCAGAGGACATCATTTTTTGGGGGGGTTCTGATTCAGTATTTGAAATAAATACTTAATAAATAACTGATTTATTTTAGTCACACATATTATTAAAAAACTAAAAATATCAAATGCAGCCTTATCTGTATCGCCTTTGTATCAGAGTGTACTGTGTATACATCCGCCAGAAAAAGAAAACAAGATACTATTCTAACTTGGCAGGCTGGTTGTTTGACCTATGACCTTAACTGTAGAAGGTTGAACTATTTTCATTCTGGGCTGTGTTGTTAAGTAGAAAGTGTGTGTGTGTGTGTGTGTGTGTGTGTGTGTGTGTGTGTGTGTGTGTGTGTGTGTGTGTGTGTGTGTGTGTTTTTCTGTGCATAACTGCTTATACAGTATGCATCTACAGTATTTTCAGTATTTTATTGCATAGTATGACTGTCTACGTACAGTATGTGTCACTAACATATTCTCTCTCATTCAGTTGAACCACTTGATGCCTCCGAGGCTCAGGTTGTTGATGGGTGAGTGCACTGAGCAGTACTTGAGGCCAGATTAACAGGTGACATTTACGAGTGTACGAGCGTGTGTGTGTGTGTGTGTTCGAGACTGGCAGGGCCAGGGACTGAGTGATATAGGGCTCCCTATCAGCAGACAGGAGTCAACTACTCCCACTACTCCCCACCCTAAAGGGCAGGCTTTATAGCCAGATCTTGATATATACCCTTGCACGCAGCAACTTTTATTTAGGAGCCCTCTGTTGAACCCGTCTCCTCTGGCTCACTATTTATGAACTTATTAAAAGACTGGTTTGATGTTATTCACTGGTTAGTTACATTTTATTGGAAATGTAATGAACTAACTAAATTTGACCTGTTCCTACACTTTTCTTGTTTTGTAGCCTTTTTTCTTAGACTCTAAGCTCTGATGTTCTTATTTTGTTTTCACTGGTAATTGATTTTAAAATGAGATTAGATGCTAAGTAGACATGAAAAACATTTGGAGTATGAATCTCTTTTGAGCTGTGTTTTCTGTATGTCTGTTTAGTTTTGTTCATCTTATCATGTATAAGAGGTCATTTATAGGGCTGCAACTAATTATTATTTTCATTATCAATTAATCTGACATCAATTAATTAATTAATTGTTTACTCTGTGAAACATGCCCATTACAATTTCCCAGAGCCAAGGAGATATCTATAAATTATTATTTTTGTTCGAACATCAGTCCAAAACCAAAAGTTAATCAGTTTACAATGATGTAAACGGAGAAAAGCAGAACATTTGCATTTTTAAGAAGCTAGTACCAGCAAATATTTGGCATTTTTACTTGAAAACTGAATCAAACTCTTAATCAGTTATCAAAAGAGATACATTTTTTAGTTGATCGACAATTAATCAACTAACCGTTTCAGCTCTAATCGTTTATTGACTTTCAGTGGAATCGTGTCACAATGATATGAATATGTGTGAATAAAGTTTTGTCTCATGTAATGCATAACAGTGGAACACATTTCATTGCATTGAACATCAGTTTGATTATTTTGTGTGTGATTTTGCATACAGTACATACACCAACAAAAAATATATATACTATATTTACTATTATGATACTGATTTCAACCATGTCCTCCTGCTCCTGTGTAAGTAAACACTAACATACCTATCAAATATGGGCTCATAAAAAGCACTGATATACTAATGCCTTTCTTATTATCGCTCTGACACAGTAATCAGGGGGCCTCTTTAAATATTCATAGTAAATACTGGTGGTGCTGTGCAGTGATCTCTTTCCAGGAACAGGTGGGGTAGGAGGGCCACACTCCTCCTATTCTCTGACCCAGGAGACAGTTAACCGAGCCTGGGCAGGGCCTTTACACGCTGCCCCTGGCCCACCACGTGGCCAGGATTAAGCTTTTGCTATTAAGAGAGATCAATGCTGTTTTATTCATTAATCTCAGCAGTCTTCAGTGCAGTGCCCCAGGTTCTGGTACACTCTGAAGGCATTGTTTTAGAAATCGTACATTCTCTTATCAACTCCACTGGCATCAGGACAGTTAAGTTTTTTTTAACTTCAATCCTTTTGTCATATTCTAGACTCTACTCTTCTGTCTTTTCCTACAGCTCATAGCTGTAGTAGTTGCCAGCATCATCATCATCATCATCTCCATTACCAACATCACACCTGTTTCCAATTGCATACACTCATAGGTCTTTCTTTGAACTACATTATTACATACACTTTCCCTGCTGAGTCAAAAAGATCATAGTATAACTGAAGCTGAATGAGTCATAGCTTAGATCAGCCTAGTGCCTGACTAGTGTGTGTGTGTTGTGAAGCCTAGTGATTGGATAGGCCAGATGAGAATACAGTCAGGCGTAGGTGGAGAGCAGAGGGGTGTTAATTTATGACTAACACTTAGACACAGGATCAATTGCCAGTAAATGTCTATAGGCTTAGAATGGAGAATGCTTTAAAATAGGGAATGCTTTAGACATAAATGCCTTAAAGATACTTTAAATAACCCCATCCTCTGCCATCATGCACAATGCATTTTTATTTTTCATTTTGGGTTTCATTTCCCTTTTATATTACTGCATCTTAGTTTTACAGTCTATGACGTGTCCCAAAACAATTGTGCTGCTGGCTTTAAATAAAAGGTATGAACAATGACTGAAAAATGAAATTTGTTTTGGAAAAATGTAAGCTAAAATGTACAAAATATGTTGTTTACTATCCACCTGCCTCATGGCTGATCTTAAAACACTAGAAGGTGAATGTCAGTTTTATAACCTCAGGCTCTTGCTTGGTTATCTGTCACTAGGTGGACAGTCCTGCTCTTCTTGCTGTGATGAAACATGCTTCAGTGTGCAGATTGTTGTCTCTCAATGAAACCTTTGGGAATGGGGGTTGGAAACATTATCCAGCACAGAAGCAAGCAATGAGCATCATCAAGACTTTCTATCAGCCTTCATTAGCTTCATCATCAATTCAATCCGTGCCTTGGACACTTGGTGTACAGTAGTCTCATATGTACAAAAAAAAGCTTTGTTTGGTAACAGGTGCAAAAATATACAGAAGCAGTACAAAAACACACAAAGTAAACTATAAAAGGAGCAATATCAGAAATGGCTGTACATTGTCATCTCAGGGTCATATTACTGCTAGCTTCTCCCTAACTACCCATCCTCCGTGAATAGAAATAAAAATACACCCCTCTAAGTGACACACACAGTATTGCAGTTGTACTTTACAACTGGGGTACTTGCATTTGCAGCAGTGTGCAGAGATAGTTATCGCAATACCGGTAGTTATAGTTATTAGATATGGTAATAATATTGTATTGTATGGTAATAGTCACTGTAACAATAGTTAATATATTAGGTCTATAACAGCAGTCCAGATAATATAAAGCACAATTGGCATAGTAGTATCTATGTTACACTGATCTCCAAAAGAGGATAGCTAAATATTATCCCTCTGAAATAATTCAGATATTCTTTTTGACCAGCACACCTACATTTTGGGCACAGGTTCGGATTCTGAACTCTGCTAATTCTCTCATATTGCTTTGCAAACTCACACAACAAAAGGCTGATTGGCAGGCCTTTTTTGTAGCTGACAAATGCTGCTGATTGGCATTCAACCTAATATGACCCAACTTTGTCACCACAATGTTTGTGATTAAGTTACTCTGGAGTCAAACACATTTTCCATGTCGTGTTCACAGTATTTTGTCTACCCCCTGTAGATGACTAAAATAATTAGTTAAAACAAGAAACCTGTGATATACTGTGTAATGTAATGGCAGTATAGTGTTGAAGGAATACATACGTGTTTCAAATGCAAGAAAGTTGTTGTGTATATTGTGCATTTATAACTGCCTCCCTATGGTTATCTATTTATCTATTTTAAGGTTCAGCTGGTTGAATCTTGCGTTTGTGATCTGACTGCTCCGCAGCTCGTTTGAAGAGTTGAAGAATTTTTGTGGAACAATAAAGAACAGTTGGCAAGCGCTATGTTTCCTCTTGTACTCAACTGAGTGGGCTAAAGTGCCCTACAGAATACTACAGTATATCACAATGTGGCAGTTATAGTGTTTGCTGCACATATAGAAAAAGACACGTATCATTGCAGTGCTATGGTAAACTTATCAGTGAATGAACCAACGTCAAGGCAACAGAGAAAATACCTGTTAACTGAGGGAATTTGTCATATTTTCATTAAAACTCTGGTGATGGCCACCTGTGGAATAACAGTTTCTCTCTTCCCAGACCACAGTGGCACTACTTCTCTCAGTCTGCAGAATTTCCTGAGCTGAATAAGCTTAGCCTTTGCCTGGGAAAGTC
Organism: Siniperca chuatsi; assembly: GCF_020085105.1. Classification (NCBI taxonomy): domain Eukaryota; kingdom Metazoa; phylum Chordata; class Actinopteri; order Centrarchiformes; family Sinipercidae; genus Siniperca; species Siniperca chuatsi. The sequence goes on along the minus strand of NC_058051.1, from coordinate 19,138,020 downwards.
TTTTTTCTCCTCCCCTGGGCTCTGTGAGAACTCAGGGCAATTCCAAACCATACAAACTGGAGACTGTGAGTGTATGCAAGCATGATTTTGTGTGTGTGTGTGTGTGTGTATGAATGTATGTCTGAGTTTTTATATCCCTCCCAGAGGGGCGGTGGTCTGTGTTTTGACAGTATCAGGTGTATGGGCTTTAATCTCCTCCCCCTCTTCAACGCTCTCTCCAAGTCATGCATCGTTCATATAAAAACGGAGCAGAGAGACAAAGAGAGAGAAAACTATTTCTGAATAATAAAGGACAACCTGTCTGTTTTCAAGACTTAAGGACCCTTCCCTTAACATAAATAATCTGTCTCAGGTATCTATGTCTCATATCTGACTAATGCATGCTATTGTAAACAATCACACAGTGAGCCATGATAGGCTCAGGAAACTGCAAGTGTTGGGCAGAGGGCGCAAGAGAGATTAAGAAAATGTGTGTCTGAAAATGAAAATGGAACAACAGAGAGTGCTGATACTCTGAACAGGGTCAGTGTTGTATGTTGGGTGGGTGTGAGAGGGTTGGGGGTTGAAAACATCAAACAGAGCCTTGCCCTCCAGGCCACCTCTGACCTGGGCCCTTTAGGGGTCAGGAGTCTTAGTAGATACTTAAGCCTTTCTGCAGGATTTTGACCTGTCCTTCCCTTCTGGCCCGCCATTCCCCAGCCTCGCCTCACCCTCCCCATCCCGCTATGAAGCCCACCAATAATCCTCAGCCAATCAATAGTAACTGTTCTCTCGATAATTCATAACATTAACATACACTCAATGGCCCAGCAGATGGATGGGGAAGACATAGGAGGGCCATCATTCCAGTATCGATCCCCCTTAAAGGGAGTCGATAGGCGGGGAGGTGATGGAGTTATAGCCTCCTGCCTCTTGGAGGTAAAGCCACAGCAGAGCATAGCCTCAAATAAACACACACACACACCGCTATCTTCTCATGCCCACAGACATATGGACAGATACCAACACAAGCTTTCAGTGTGTGGGATGTACACATGTACGTGTGTCCTTTGTACATGGCATGCTGTGCCACTAACAGAGATAAGAAAGATAAGAAGAAACCCTTTTAATTACCCCCCAGAGCAGGGACCTGCTTTTCTATCACCACTCCGACTCTGCTATCGCATTTATCAGATTTCCTCGTTCCGCTGTCTCCACATCTTTCCATCTTTTTTTCCTGCACTCCCTTTGCTCCACAGGGCCCCCTGTCCCCTAAGATTTCTTAACTACCACTTTTTTTATTTCATGTCCCCATTGCTCCATACCTCCCCAGCTCCCATATACTGCATATCCCCCCGTGCCTGTTTTTACCTCTCTTCCTCTCAGAGAATCAGCTAGCAGCAAATCCTCAAATTATTTTGCCTTCCATGTCGCAAAGTAATCTAAAGTAACTTAAAGTATTCAGAACACATGAATAAAAAAAATCTCTTGGAATTTGCTACTGACTAGAGCTGAGCCATCTTTCCCAATATCAATATACTTTGATTAAGGAATGGCAAGCTAATGCAAAATTACATATAAAATAATTGGAGGTTCAATGGAATGAACTGTATGCCACTGTTGTGTATTATATCAGACAGACATTTTCACAGATTAACCAAAAATCTGAACAAATTTTGTTCGTTTTTAAACTACAATTTGCTTGGGATCATTATATTTGACAGCAGAGTTTTTCAGAACGATAACACGATAAATAATATTGATTCTCTATATTCATTAACAGTAGACAACTACTATGTACATCATAAATTTGCCTTTTCCCACATGTCACACACAGATATATAATTACGTAGTCTATGTTCCTTGTATGTGTGCATTTGGTGTCACTTTTGTGTTATGTTCTTGTACCCTAACTAAATTAAATGGGAACATGAACAACAGTAATTCAATACCCAACCAGAGTGCAGATACACCACAACTGTGTCAGCTAAAGCTTTGCCTTACTACACAATCCTCCCTCTATCGCTGAGTGTTTCACCCAAAGTGCCTGTGCCAGCTCTTTCATTCCAGTCAGACAAATAGTACAGCAAGTAGACTTGCCACTCTTCCCTCCTCTGTTCCTTTTTCCCTTGCGAGACATAAAGCACCCTTAACCCATTTCTTCCAGCTTCTCATCCTCACTTCCACACCTCTCCCAAAGCCCCACTAGGGCCCTACACACAGCACCCTGAAATATAGACTGGCGTAATGGCCCACTAAATTAACTCCTTGTAAGCGTGGTTTAGGAATGGCTGTAATTAGCATATAATAGGTGTGGGAGAGGAGGTAAAGGGCCAGGCCTGCCCTGGGGGCCCCGAGGCTGAGGCTGCAGCCCTCTCTCGTCTCCATCTCTAATAGCGCCGCAAAGTTCAGCCTTATAAACATGTCAGTGAGACGTGTGATTAAACGGCACGGTCATTAGATAATGGATCCTGTACCTGTGGGCTGCCTATCACTCCCCCTGTCAGGCCAGCTCAGCTCTACCTTGGCTTAGTCTGTCACACGCAAACACACATACACACACAGGCGCACATATGACTTCACTGTATCTTCTTTCCTTCCAATCTTCTATCCTGCTAACTCCCTACCAAAAAATCCACATGCAGGAGAGAATAGACTCCTGCAAGACTGAGAAAAGAGAGAGTGAGACAGAAAGAGAGAACAACCCCAGCGCAGAGCAGCACCCTGACTGATGTAGTTCCAATAATTGCAAGGCCCTGCTTCCTCATCCAAGTGCCTTTTACTTATTTAAACTGTTTGCTTTAAGCGCCACTGAAGCCAATTAGGGAAGGCATAATTCAATGGGGCAGGGAATGAAGGGAGTAGGAGGGCTGAGGGAAAGAGGAGGAGAAAGAAAAGAAGAGAGCATGCCGCTTTTCAGCATGCCTTCATCATTTTCGTGACCTGTCGTCTTTTTTGCACTTTCATTCAGACGACCAGATTTACTTTTACACCATAGTCTTTTGCACCTTGATTCTAATGATTCTGTGCATGAGTCATGCATCTTATTTACAAAACAGGTGTAACAGCCTGAAGACAGTTTGTCTGTGGACTCTGGTGTCAGCAGTGAGGTGCACCTCTCTCCTTCATGTACATTGTGCAAAGAGCAGAAGGAGTTATGATGAATGTGACTGCCTGTTTTGCAAAATCTATTAAAACTAATGTAGATTGCATGAACCATAGTAAATCTTAAAGCTATATAGGTCAGTTAGGGTACGTACTATGTTGAAATTCTCTGAAGAGCAGTTGCAACAACGCAGGAGTATTAGAAAGAGTGGCAGTTGTTGAGGAGAGAAACTTGAATTGGCTTTTACTCTACAGAAAACTCCATGAAAGTAGACCAAAATTAAGCTCAACCAATAAAAATCTATCTAAGGAGATGCACCAATTTTACTTGATAACTGATACAAAAGTAATACCTAACTAAGAACAGATTATGGGGGAGAGGAAGATAAGGAGTCGTGCTTTTGTGTTTATGAAAACTAAACTTGGACTTGGTGTTCAGTGAACTGCAAAATCACTATAGCCTCGCAATTCCTTTGATAATGCATTGACCTGCATTCACCTCAGTTTCTAGTACCCTTTTCAATTAATCTGGTCTTCCACTCTGGTCTCCCCTCTCTCTTGTAATTTTTGGATGGATACTTGGCCAGTTAACCTAGCCCTTGTTTTTCTGTCAAGGCACTTCCCCAAGACCTGCTGGACTTGCACAAACAACAAGGTTTTACAAATGCCATTAAAGATAATGGTATTGCTCATGTTAACAAGCCATTGGTTATACATTCATACGCGAATGAACACACTAACCCACACACTTACACACAAGCTTATATGCTAATAAAGTGAACCTCAGTTACAGCCCAAAAGTTATAATATATCATTAATTACACTAACACTGCCAGGGTAAAGACAGACCAGAAACAGTTCTGAGTGGATATGTGCATTTACAGGCAGGGGTTGTAAAGACACAAGCTAGTCCATTTGGTATTGAGTATCATTCATATTTCAACTCAAGGATCTAAGTAACTGGAGGATAACATTAACAAAAGCAACTACAGTTCACTTTGTGTGGGAACCAGTGGATGAACTATTGGTTATGAGTGCAGTACTCAAAATCTAGGTGGGACAGACAGTGAGAAACCACATCCAGTCATTCCATCACATACTTCTTCATATCTATCCGCTTCAGACATTTATCCATTCTTTGGCGGCTTACAGATTAATAAGAGCTGAAGCTGGTGGAGCAACGTGGGCTGGCCCAGACTTTCACTCATTCTAACAGCCGCTTAATAAATGTGATTGCAAATGGAACTTGTCACTTGCACTAGGGAGAGCTGGCCAGTCAATACCTCAGCTGGCAGGTGCCTGGGGTCACATATAAGTCAGCAAGTGATAGATATGTATCCAATAATTGATGTAGGGCAGCAGTTATTGTCAGTTTGGCTCCTGCCTCTATTGCTTATTAAAAGCTGTTGGCCTTAAGTACCAGCCAGCCAATTACTGAGGAAGCAAGGTGACTGTTTAGGAGCCTAGACCCTTAGGCTCTCTGTAGAGAAAATAAATGAACTAGTCTATTGTTTTAGTGTGTGCATGCCTCTCTGTATGTGTGCATGTATGTGTGCGCATACGTGTGTGTGTTTCATCTGAAATTCTGAGCGTTTATTTATTCAGTGAACTTCCTCTACTTTTTTGTGAGGCTCTGTTTCATTGTTCTACCAAAGTGGTTTCCTCAAATGTACATTTACTGTAATACAGTGCACATTAATCTGATGTGTGAACTCCTGCCTCTCATCAGGTCAAAATAGAGCCAATCTCCCTTTCTATTGTTGTCTTTGACCTCGCAGGTTATGTCAGAGCCTGAGAAAAGTAGAATGTAGCAAACAGCGGTGCTCCACGTTGACCTGTTGACCTTGCCTTGCACTGTTTAGTTATTAATGAACTGGCAAGTTTCCTCCAATTCCTCTATCTTGGTTCAAGGTTAACTCATCCGGAGATGAACTTGTTTGTACTGTTTTCCATATCTCAGAGCAAAGCAGATTCTCCACAATTAGACACTCACAGGTTACCGTGGGAGCCCTGTGTGGGCGAAAGTCAGTGTGACACCCTGGTCAAACGAGCACAGTCCAGCACTAAACACCATAGCATCAACGCTATTGCAGCCAGCTTACCACAGCAGCGTATCTCCCTTACACAATCTCCCTGCTCTATGCTCAGCCGGGAGAAAGCAGAATGAGCCGTGATAACGCTCATCGCCGCAGGTCCTAACCCTAAGACTGTGGGGAGAGAGGGAGGGGAAACTTTGGATGTGACCGTGGCGTGTAGTAATTGTAAAACTCAGAAAGAGCTGCTGAAGCAGAATTCTGACATGTAGCGCTGCTTTTCATTTCTGATCAAAGGGTGCACCAGAGCAGCAGCTGATAACCCAATCAATTCACTCCTTTTGTTTTTCGCTGAATGATGCACGTTTAGTGCTAACCTCCAGGCAAAGAATGAAGGAAAGAAAAAAAGGTAGGGGGGGAAGGTAAGAAGTGGGAGAAAGAGGAGAATGAGGTAAGACGGAAACGATGTAAAAGCTGCATTTGAATTTAAGGAAAAGCAGCGGGGGGGGGGCATTAAATAAACTTAGCAGATTGTTGGGGAGTTTGACGGATCTATAGAAAGGTATTAAGAGGTGCTGCAGGGGATGTGACGTGCATAGGAGCCGCTTAGAATATGAAATGTTTTAGCAGAGAATGGAGTAAAAAGGCAGGGAGATGGAGGGGAGATTAAAAAATTACCTGCCTACTGCTCGTGTCCTTCAGGAGCAAGGCAGACTGAGAGCACCCTGCCTATAGAAGACAATCAGTAACAGACCAAGAGGAGGGAGAAAGTGTGTTTGTGTGGATGAGAAAGAGATAGAAAAAGACAAGGAGAGACATATGGGAAAAGAGAAAGACAGATGCTTCTGTAAAGGTAGGCGGTCATAAAGATTGAATGAGAGTGAGAGAGAAACTAATCATTACAGTTTGCAATGAAAAAGAGGCTTCTTAGACACCAATCAATCAATTGGCCAGACAATCAATCAGTCTGTATTTAGTAGGCATCATGTCCTCTCGACAGGCTGGCAGAGAGAGGGGAGAGGCATATGAAGATGTAAAAGGCAGACACCCAGTGCCTGGGAAACAGACTTACTGGGTATTGGTAGAGAATAAAGCACACAGCACAACAAAGAGACTTCCCAGAATATCTGGTGGTGTGAACTGATTCAAGACTGTAGACTGGCACCAATTTTTGGCCGGCACAACAACTGCACACTAGTCCTCAGTAGATCTGACCAGCCTGCTTGGCCATGCTTCTGTAATGTGAAGGATCACAGGCAACAGCCACTGAAAGCTGAACTCAAGAGGAAAGAAAAATACAAAAAACTGGAAGTCATTTTTAAAGCTGCACTGAACAATATTTTTCATATCAACAAAAACATGTAATCTGAAAGGGGTCGCTCTTAGAGACAAACCTACACAAAATTATTACCCGACTCTCCAGTTCCCTTCAGTTCTACAGACTGTTTTGTAAGCTTCACGCCCAGCACCAAACTGCAGGCAGACAAAATAGCATCTAACTGGTGAACACCGTGAAGCATTTAGCAGCGTGAAGCAAGAGCCAGATATTTCCCTCAGGAGTAAGTAGAGACCAAAAACTAAATGAGCTAAATGAGAAATGAATATTGAACTTACATTCATCAGGTGAACACAAACCCAACTCCAAATGAATGTTGCTCCTTGTCTGCTGGATGTGTACACTTTCACCACAACAACTTGACAAGATGATTGGAAACTTGGAAAATGAATCAATTAACATACAGTATACTGTATATGCAATTACAAATTTACAGGAAAAACGTCATGTTTTGAATTAATGGATCCTTGTAATAACTAGCTCAAAATATCCATTTACAGATGCAGAATTTTAATACAACACCAGAAGTTTTGTGCCAGTTGCACCCAGGGCCTTATCAGTTTACCAAGATTTTATTAGCCCCTTGAAATGGTGTACGACTTCTTTTTTTTCTCGTTGGAACTCAAACTAATTCTTTCTTCTTGCACGTTCTAAACATTCAAGCCAAAGAGCATTATCAGACCCACTGATTAGGTTTAAAAGCTATCACATAAAGTGCAAGTATGGCCTCAAATACTTCAAAGTTATGCACTCAAAGAGTTTAGGATTACTCTTCGACTGGAGTTTCTCTGCAAAATTAGAACACAATTAGACCCCTCAGAAGCAGGTAGGGTAAGGTAAAGCATTTGACAAACAAGACATAAGGTAGTAGCGCATCATTATTTTCATTGGATTACTTTGATAGCTCTTGGGAAGCAATTCATGGTGTAATCTGTGTTTGAACTGCACAATATGCTTATAAAATATTCAACGGGACAATAAATATAACAATATAGTGTACTATATTAGCTGGCAAATTTGAGAAGTTTGTAATTTCTCAAGCTATGGCAGAAAATAATTTAAATTGACATTGGTAATATATCCATGTGTATGCATGTGTGGCGGACTTTTGTGAAACGTATCCATTCATGCTATTAAGAAATGTTGATCGGCTAGTCAGGTCACACCTGTCCTGGTTGACAATGCCACATAAGTCTATTAAAAAATGTGCAAGTGGAATGAAAGCTACGTAATCCACACCAAGTTTATATTTTCACGCATCAAAAATAAGAATAAGCCCAGCAGCATCACACTTCACAGTTTACTAATTTTGTAGTGGCTCATTCTAATAAAGGTCAGACTTCCACAAGAATCCGCCACCTTTGTTGAAGTAGGTATATAATTTCAGTCACTTCTTACAGCAGCAGAAGGTGAAAATGTGCATAAAGTTACAGATGTCAGCTTTAATGTTCAATTTGTGGGGTCAGCAATGTGGCTTAAGGTCTAAAATCGCAACCATGAACCACAACATCCCCCATTGCATCTCTCTCTCCCTCATTTCCTTTAATAAAGGCACAGAAATTCCCCCAAAATACTAGTAAAAGTTCTATTTGTGAGAAAATTCACTGTGTAAATAGAGGACAGAGTAATGAATCCATTAGTTAATAATATAAGTTTGCTGATTGTGTCACTTCACTTTGGTAATGAGTACCAGTGCTCTGGTGCTGCTTTGTGAACTGAATGAGGTTTGTGTGTATGTTATGATCGTGGATTGTTGAAGTTGAACTGAGGAAGTAATGAAGGTAAAGGAATCACACAAGGAGGAACTATGTGTATCCACATGTCTCCACTCTCCAGAAAGTCTCCTCTGTGTATTCCACAGCACCCTCCTGCGTGGTGCTGGCCTGCCCTGACGGATGGGGATTAAAAGACGCTAATGTGCACACGGGGGGCGCTGACCTTCCACAGAGATTGACTTTACACCACTGGAAATGGAAGCCAGTAAATCAGTAGGCTGCTGTGGCACTCATCCCAGAGCATCACTCCCTCTGACACTGTCAGCCGAGACAGGAGCACATTAATCACAAACATAGGCCCAAATACTGCGTCCCATCCATTTATCTATTTAGCACTGGCTTTAACACACACAACGTATACACAAATGATGAGATGGATATGCAAGGACAAGCATTCATGGATGCCCAAAAGCACTGACAATCTCACACATACACGTGAAACAAGAAACACCTCTTAATACATATTTCATTAACAATACACTACATTGTTAATATTTTCTAGCTACTTTTTTAACTTTCAATGCATTCACTACATTTACAGTACTCTGATTTTAATCTAAATGTCTTGCTAACGGTGCGTTATCTTTGCAAACAGAGGACTGCAATCTGTTAGTTTCTGCCTTTTGGTTTTTATCTGTGTGCGGCGACGAGTCTTTTCTTTGTAGTCTCTGGCAGCCAGGCCTGGTTAGGGAAGAGGAACATCTGTGATAAATTTCATATCGAACCAAATGAGCTCTGGCACAGCAGAGGGCCCATGACAAACTTCCTGCATGTACTAATATGAGGATGGATTTGGAGCCAGTCAATCCCAAGCTGGCACATGCACATTGAGACACCTAAACACACATATGTACACGCACATGGCCAAACACCCAAGTGCATGCACTTATTGTTATCTAGAGAGACATATACGTCTTGTGAGAGGCATGTTTCAAAGGAATAAAAGACAACCACAAATAACCACGTGTATAATTTAAGTGTAAATGGACACAGAGAAACAGCATTTATCTTTTGAATAAAACTATCGACATTGGCAAAGATAAACACCTACAGAAAGTATATTCAGTGCATTGCTCTCCAGGCAGTGTTAGGAGTATTATCAGCAGTGGAGTTGTTTCACAGAGGTAGTTGATAGAACTCATTCAGTCTTATTGACCAGTAAAGGGCCCCACCGAGACTGGAGTCCCTTTATGGACTGACACTCAGCATTTCACCATACACAGGCCAGAGGCTAGTGAGGGCCAGGGGGACATTAACCCTCCCACAGGTCAGGGCCCTGACCCACTACAGCCTGCCAAAGCCCACTCCCAAGCCCAAGTGTGGCCCACTCCACTCAATACCCTTTTAATTGCATTGGGATGGTTTGCGACCTATCGATTGATACGTGTATTTATGTCATCCCAGGCCCAGAGGCTACATTGTATTTCTGTGTGGCATATTCATTTATTTACCTATCTGTAGCGCCCCTCATGCATCATCCATATATCTATCCATCTCTCCTCCGAGAGCACTTCAATTCAAGGGCTCCCATAATTACTGCAGCCCTATAATTGAGTGCTTTGATTTAGGATTTTTCTGTTCCCTCTCCCCTGCCACTGCCATCACTCGCTCCACGCCTCTCCCAATGAAAGACAGAGGGATGAGATATGGAAATAGAAAAATGGGAGATGGAGAGTAGAAGATACCCCCCATCCTTACACATACAGACACACACACACTCTCTCTCTCTCTCTTTCTCTCTCTCTTATCAGAATCTACTGTTTCTGTCATCCAAGAGGGGAGGGGTAAGTTGATAATTACTGAGGGAGATTCATGCAAATCGATGTCAAATTAAAGCATTATAAAGGCTTTTATCAGCTTTTCTTTTCCAAATTGAAGACGATAAAAACCCATTTGAGAGGTGGGAGAAATGGCCCCCGTCCCTTCATTTAAAAAAGAGAGAATTGTAATTATGTTAACACCAATAGAATCCAAAACCCCTTTTCTTAACTCACTTACTCATTCATAATTAATTAATTTCTCACAAATCTGGGCAGGAAGAACAATGCCGTCCAGCGTCTCCTCTCCTCTCCCCTCTCTCTATTTTCAGGACAATAAGGTGGAGCGCAGGAGATATTGTTGAGTATTGTGACAGAGGGCTCATTTCCATACCTCGCCTTACACTAGGATTCTCTGTTTCCTTAGCTTAGCTCTATCTGCCTCAGGGGAGTAATAAAAGTGGCTCTGTTTTAGAAACAAAAGTGGGTGGACAAGGACGGGATGGTGCATCTGGAGCAATGCAAGGCCTACAGAGACACAGAGAGTGAGGCAGAGAGAGAAACAGAGAGACAAAATTAGAAGAGATGTCCTTTACCACACATTTTTCCATTCACACAGCCAACAGACCTTAACTCGGGGTCCGTTACTAAATCATGGAGTTCCCTGCGTGTACATCATGGCCAGTTAGACCATACCAGCTCTGTAGTTCAAGGCTGTGAATTTAAGAAGAAACAGCTCTTCTGAGAAAGAGAAACAGATAGCTACAACACAGAGACACAACAGAGATAAGGCTCACAGTGAGAGCGATTGAGAGAACGACTGCCTGACACACAGTCACCTCGGGGCTGTCTTGTCTGATCTATTAGACATTCAACACTTCAGTAACAGTACATTCAACAGCAACAGCCAGGCTCCTGCTCACCTCCCCCACCTGAACGCTGTGATGGGACAGACCAAACACACATGTGGAGGTCTAGACTGGAGGAGGGAAGACGGGTGCAGAGAGATAACCTGTCACTCCACAGAGTCTTTACATGTAACACATGGTCGGCACATGTACATACATCAACCTTTGCACCATAGCCTGCCTGATGTGTGTGATGGGTGAATGTCTGAGATCTTGACTATTGTACCCCGTGTCACTCACATACCAAACACACACACGTAATTTTCAGACTATTGACGGGTAATGATGAAATACTCATTCCTCAGATAAAGAAACTGTATGTGTAGTATGTTTTTCTACATATCTATTTATCTATTCTTAGGTAAGAACGCTGTCATTCTCACTGACACCCACACACAACTACAAGGTTTGGCCGAGCTGCTGCTGTCTGCTTTTTTTTTGCTGTTTATGACCTTATTTGGCCTGTATTTGGAGGGGTCAACAGCAGCAGCCAGAAGTCGCTACGCTGCTAATCCAGGCTAATGTGCTGTTGACAACAGCCCAATTACACAGGACTCCTGCTGAGAGAGGAGAGAGAAGCAGGAGGAGGGGCTGAGGACAGAGGGTAGGAGCGATGAGGAATGAAGAGTAGGGGCACCGAGAAAAAAAAAGGAAGATGCCAAGAAAGCATGTGAGACAAAGGCGGGAAAAAGAAAGAAATACAATAAACATTTAAAAGGGAGGTAAGGGGAGATGTACATGTGTGTATGTATGTTTGTGCACATGTGGTTTAGTGGCGAGGTGTTGTGCTGTGCAAACACAAGCCTGCTGGGCAGAGAGACAGGGGGAGACTTGGTGAGGCAGTGTGGAGCTGCAGGGAGCCTCATTACACCCAGCAGGAGCCTCACTCTGCCTCATCACTTCTGGCTGTATTGGGAACAACCACTGCTTACTACTGTACACACACACACATGCACACACAGACACGCACACACACACACCACAGTACCAGATAGTATAAGCACAGGCAAGTTGTCCATCTCACAGTTGAGCATCAGTTATCTGACACACAAAGACACATAACTCACATTCTGGATGAATAGTCAACATTGATTACCTTAAAAATGCAGGAACACACATTCCAAGTATTTTTTGCACTATACTGAGCTACATATGGGTGATAAATTAAAGAAAAAAGCCCAAATGAATTAGTGGAGAAACATAACGTGTAGATGCCTCCATCCAGTGCATGAGGGGTCACTTAAAGGAAGGCCAGTTAGCTTAGCTTAGAATAAGGCTGCAACAAAAGCTCCCCGGCCAGACAAAAACCAAGAACATTGCGGGTCATGGTTTGCGCCCTAACCCCTAGGCCACTACAGCACTAAGTTGCAGTTTTACAGTGGTTATGTGCTGGACTATTCCTTGCTGGAGCTGTTTTAGCAGCTCGTATAGGGGCCAAACACTTTACTATGACACTTAATGGTTTTTCCTTTAATTTGTCCACTCTATTTGCTTAGGTAGTGGAAGATATTTTTGTAAGGGTGTGTGCTGTAGTAAGATACAATACGTTGGGTATGTGTAAGGACTAAGCAACACTCTACTATAAATGGGCCAATGATATCTTCTTAAACTAATAATGCTCTCTAATCAAATTGATGCTGTACAACACATCAGCTCACTATAAGAACAAGAAGCTAGGAGAGATAACTTAATGAAGTGAGAGCTACAACCAAAAGCTGAAATACATGACACATAAATGCATTCTAACAAACTCACACATGACCACACATATGAGTGTGCGCACGCACAACCAGGCACACACAAAAAGTCAAAACAAAGCTCATCAGGCCACCGACAACAGCCCTCCTCAGGGCCACAAATCCAGGAACATAAATCAGGACTGGCAGGAAAATGAGGCTTGAGGAAATGGAGAGAATGAAAGGCAGACATGAGAAAATGGGAAAGAGGGGAGGACACTGTAAAAAAGAGAGATAGTGGATAAAACAGGCAGGAAATGCAGAGAGGAGGTAGGATAAGCATCAGGAAGGAAAGACAAGGTGAAAGGATGGTATGGTGAAACTGAGGTAAGGGCAAGGAGGAGCAAGTGAGCATCTGAGAGAGAGAAAGAATTAAATAAAAATCCAATAAAGCAGCCGGTGTGAAATCAATCTGCTTAGAGTTTTGTTTAATAAAAATTCATGAAGGGCTGGTGGCCGAGAGCTCATGAGAAATATTGGTGGCAATGTGGGGGGCGCCAAACTTGAAGGGGAGGATAGAAGAGAGAGGGGGGTTGCTCATGTCTCTGTTGATCGTGTGTGTGAGTGTGTTTGTGTGTTTGCTTTTACCTGTTTATCTGTGTGTTTGTTTTGACATCAGCGTGAGTTACAGGGCTGCAGTGAGTCCGTGAGAGAGGGGACAAAGAAGAAAACGATTGAAGGTCTTCATAATAACAGCCTTTCTACAGTGGAGAGAAGGAAAGGAACTGGGCTGTAAGTCATGGTGTCTGCCTCCACAGCTGTGTGTATGTTTGTGCACATCTTTGTCTGTCTCTGCCTCACTCTTGCTCTCTCTCTCTCTCTCTCTCTCTCTCTCTCTCTCTCTCTCTCTCTCTCTCTCTCTCTCTCCTAGTTTCTTGTCAAGGCTTCAGAGTGTGAGGCATGGCAGGGTTATACTAACATGGCGTAAATCTCTGTCTTTCACAGCAGACAAGTCCAGGTTGGTCAGTAGTTTATGTGCTGTCCTGGAGGCTGAAACCAGATGTCTGCATAACACCAGCACTCATGGTCAGTGACCATCTATTGGCCAAACCCAGGCTGGTGGCACTGTTGCACTCTGCACTCCATTTATCACAAAATACTAATGGACATGTAGTTATAAAAAACAAGGCATGGATTGAATATTTTTCTCATGTCTTCACACACACACACACACCTATAGTTAGGGCTGGGCGATATGGCTTATAAATAATATCTTGATAGTTTTAGGTTATGCCGCGATATACAAAATATATATATAAATATAAATTCTCAAAAAGTGCAAACATATGGTGATCTTGTAGAATATGATGCATTGCTGTAGATTAATCTACCCAACAGTATATGAAGCAGTTAAAATTAGCTCAACCTTAAACATCTACAGTAGTAAAATGCAACATACAGCAGTAATATTAATCCAGAAACATCATATATAATAGTCAAATACTGACAGGGACCATTTTACTGCACAATGAGTACTTGCAGAACTTTTACTTGTAGTGTATTTTCACAGTGGGGTTGGTATTAGTACTTTTGCTTAAGTAATGGACCTGAATACTTTTTCCACCTCTGGTTAGCACACCCACAGTCTAACTGCACCTGCGTTACTGGCCAAGGTGGTGTTGTTGTGAAAGTGAGCCTTTCCCTTAGATTACTTTAGTCAGCCATAAAGTGTGTAGATGAGCTAAGGTTGCAGTATAATAGTTACTGGACGGATGTGTGTTTGCTGCCACAGAAAATTTAAAAAGTCCTTCTATATGGAACGTTACTACGACGTTGTTCCAGACTGTTAACACCTAGCTAGTTAGCAGCTTCAAATCAGGCTAAAGTCAATTAAAATAGGCCTGCAGTTTCCCTTGTTTCCAGTCTTTATGCTAAGCTATGCAAATAGGCTGCTGGCTGTAGCCATATATTTACTATACAGATTCGTATTGATCCTCTCATCTAACTCTCGATAGTGTATTCCCAAAATGCAATCTATTCCTTTGAGAATCAAACTGCATATCCTATACAACTGTGATTCTGATACAACTAAAACCCTAAAAATACCATTATGTCCCACGATGGTCAAGATGAGGGACGCTGTCAAGGCTTCTTAGTAGGAAACACAAATTATTGAAACATCCCATTTCAGTATCCCATGCCATTACAAATCTTATGTTAGCTAGTTATGCTACTGTGGCAATTAAGAAAAATATTGATTATTTATTGCAAGAACTCCTGAATAAATGCATTATGAAATAACTTGACAGCACAACAAAATGTGCCAAAGGTCATGGAGAAGAATACTTCTGCAAAAAACTGAAGACAGGATCCAGCTGCAAGGAAGCTCTTGATGCCCCCATCCTTTAAAGGTCTTTCACGATGAAATAAACACACACACACACACACACTCACACGCAGAGTTCATGCATTGTTTCGTCATCCATTGCACCACTCCAGCTGCCATTACAGGCAATGATACATAACTGTTGACTTTTGCTGTTAACATGTATTGTATTGTAAGTTGCTTTGAGTAAGAATGCTGTCGGAATCTCTGCAGTTTAATCTAATGATACAATAACACATTCTGCAGAATTTCCAGGACTGTTTACCAGAGGCTGATACAGGCTGCCAGGCAGGTCTGAAGGTCAGGTAGCACTGGGTCAGAGGTCATGATACAGTAGTGATTTAGTATCTATAGCCATGAGACGTAAGGGTCAGGGCCAAGACAATTTAGATAAGAACTCATTATCTGTGTCCCCTTCCTTCCTTTATTTCCTCCTTTCTTTCTCTTTTGAAGCACAGAAAGTAGAGCCAGAGGTTAGAAAGTAAAAGCCATTTCTTGAACTTCCTGTTCTTAACCACTGCTTTTGGGTTAGGCATGCCAAGAACTGTGCTTTTAACTCAGAAGTTATTATAAACATGTTAAATTGTAGTTTTCTTTTTGTTTATAAATAATATCAAATTGACTTCCATCAGACTTTAGTTTCTAAACAGCAAAGCAAGGTCCCTGTCCCTGTTGTCTCGTCCTCCTCAAGGCCAGACTGTGCTGTTGACACTTTGCACAATGAGTCATGTTACAGTAAGACGTGAAGAATATCAGACACTTGAGCTAGCATACAATTGCCTCCAAAAAGAAAGTAAACGCTTTGTAGGGCATAATGAAATCAAGCTAAGGGTCCCACCCACAACCTTGGAGTATAGCTCGAGGTCAAACCAGGAGCTAACTACTGAGATTTCAATTTTGGAAACAACACCAGAGCTCTGGGAGACTTTATCTCTTTCTCTCTAGTTTCACTCCTAGAGATGCAGGAAGACAACATATTAACAAACAAAACTTTTTTTAAAACCACAAACTTTGGGTAGATCGTCCAATTCTGGTTATGCAAGATGTCAGATTATGCTTCTCCATAAAACTTATTTTACATTAGCACAAACAGAAAGATTGTTTGTCACGTAAAAAGGTTCCTTTTAAGGTTAAGGATTTAGTTAGACTTAGAAACTGAAACAACTTGTTTAAGCTTTGGCAATGGTTGAATAGAGCAAAAAAACAAAATATGAAATCCTTGCATAAATTGGGAGCTGATGCAAGGTCACAGGAGTTGAAGTCAAATACTTCCATCCACCTCCCCACTTCTATGTCAATATTTTCCACTGCACTATTTCAATGTATCTGTTTCTAGTCATGCCTCTGCACAATTATTTCAAGGTGGGAAAACATTTCCTTTCACTTTTCGTGCAGTGCTCATATTTTGCATCTAAAGACAATTTTATTTGAGGTGAGGCTGCAACCAATCAACTATACACTGTGTACTTTGAGTGTCTGTGCTTCTATGCGTGGATGTCTATAGTGGACATGTGCCAGGGTTGAGTGTGTTGGTGGTGTGTGCTACAATATCCACAATACACACACACTGCATTATGGAGGCTTTTTCAGCTAAGGCACCGCTCTTCCTCTTCTCTACTTACACCGCCCACTGTCCCACGCATGGCTCTCATGGAACTCTGTCCTGTCTTTCGTTACCGCCTGGCCCACTCCTGCAGACTGCACACTCCTTCCTTCCTGTCCTATTGTCAGAGAAGGTTGGGGGAATCCCTGCACTCAGATATGAGGCCCTCTGAATCCTCGTGATCTCTGATGTCCTCAACCCTCCTCACCCTGTCCGATATTCATACAGCTAAGAAGCCTGCAGATGAGGGACAGGACACGCTTTCCTGCCCCAGTCAGACACAAAATTCAGTGGTGCGTGCACATACACACGTATGCATAATCTCACACAGACACTGAATGGAGGCGAGGATAGGAAAAAGAAAAAGGTTTGAGAAATAGAAATAAAGAGAAAACAGACAGAGACAGAGAAGGAGAGGTTTAGAGAAAAAAGAGCAAGGAAAAGGTGAGACATGCAAGCAAACAGAATCATGACCACATAAAAAATAAATCCTTTTCTGTTTTAAACCCAAAAGGACTGTTTCAGACAAGCAAAAAGCTAAAGAAAGAGAGAGGTGTGGAGAGAGATAAATGTAGAGGGTAGGCAAAGAGCTAATGAAGGCAGGAGGTTGCTCCTTGACAGCTGTAATGAATAACACTCAATACTATTAATTGGTACAATTGCTGTTCATTTAGCAAAATCACTACCAGGGCTACATGAGAGTGGAGCTGAGTGTCACGGTCACACTTAACTGAGTGCCTTACTCCCCCTTCCCTTCATCTTTTATTTTACCCTTTCCTCCACCGTGTCCCTTATTTTCTCCTCTCTCACTACAGAGGACCTGTCAGTGTGCTGTTTTTTTCCCTCTCTTCCTCCTGTTTCACCCCCCAAACAACCCCAAACTCTCGCTTTCCCTGTCATTAACCAACTCACTGTCCCATCCCCATCTCAATTTCTGTCTCCACCAGCTGTTCAGGACAGTGTGTAGGCCATTGGTATAGATGTACTAATAGCAGGAGGGTAATTGTCTCAGACCGTAATGCGTGGTGGTTTAACATCGAACAGGACTGCTCAGCTTCCCCTGCTGCTTACCGACTCCACCTGAGACAGCGATCTAGGTCTGCACATATTTTTACTAGTATATTATAGTAAAGAAAGGAATAGGGGAAAGGAAGTACGTGTCAAGTTTGTGTCATCACCAAGATAATTTTAATAGCTTTTTAACACTCTCCCCCCACACAGCTTTGCCTTAAACTCATTTTGGCAGGGCTAACTTTAAGAGCATAAGGAGACGGAAAAGAGACCCCCTCCTTCCACCTGGGCAATTAAAGTGGGAGCCAATTAAAATGAGTGTAATAGTCCCTGCCGGGTGAGTTGTTAAACAAGATGGGGGTTATTGTCCTTGGAGGAAATGGCCCAGAACTCAAGACATCTTTGCTCTTCTGTTCGATACACCTGCCCCTCCTGCTCTGTGCTCCTCCTGTCCAAACTTTGCTGCTCCACAAAGATGAGGTTCTTTTTTAAAACCACAAAAAGGCACATATTTCTAACATCTTTGGAGATCTCTGATTTGTTGTCTCTTCTAAGGGGATACAGAAAAAAGAAACTAGTTTTAGAAGCTACCACATTTGCCAAGTTCAGGCAATAAAAAATGAAAACAGACAGGAGAGGAAGAGGGTCTACAATGGTTCAATGGATAACAGGGATGAATTTCCACCTCCAACGCAGGCCAATTTCACCCATGTGTGTATGTGAGTTAGAGATTACAGGAAGGCCCATCCCCAGCTTCCTCTGCAGCCCAGCGCTCCAACCAGCTTCTGCTAAATGACCCTTATGAAAGCAGGAATTGTGGGAAACACATCTGCACTAGAGACCTAGTTTACTGTAGGGGTCCAAAGGTGATACAGAATAGAAAGAGGATATAATAATAATAATAATGAGCAATAAAAAACAACCACTTTATCATACATAGCAAGTCTGTTATGGCTGTTTTGCAATAAAAAGGCAGATGATTTTTCTCTGGCAAGGTGTGACACCGTGTGAGCATGTGTGAATACATCACTTCCATGCTTTAATGTCTCAATCTCAGGAGATTAAGGGCCTAATCAAGCCAGCGTCTGCCCTAATGGGAGGAAATTGAAAGATAGATATGGTACTTTACACAGCTGATTAACCAGCAGTCTGTGTGTGTCTCTCTGTGTGTGAGCGCAAGATTGTAAGAATCTTTCACTACAAGCTCATTAAACTAATCATGTTTGTATTTTTGTCATGCAAACAAAATAATAACTGAACGCTTTATTCGTCTGTGGACATTAATACATAGATCTATACATATTGTCAGCATGCGTTAACTACCAAATGCATATGTAGATTTGTCGTGTAGCAACTCTCACTTTAAGACAGTTTGTCGTGCTGCTTCTGCATTATTGCTTCTAGAGCCCGACCAAAAAACCAGCTAGCTAATATTATTGTCCACTATTAACTTATCACAGATATATTGGTATGGCTGTATATGTCAGCCAATGTGAAGGTACAGAAATTTTGCAGTAATATAAAAAACAATGAAGCCATTACATACAGTAGTTTGTTCACAAGAGAGTACTTAACAAGTTTATTTTTCAACTGTAAAAGGTCCCACTCAGTACATATCTTGGTCACAATTAAGGGATCATTATCAAAAATATTTGTTAATATCATTTATGTTAAAAAACTAGTATCAGTCAATATATCATCATCAGATTTCTTTAACCCTCAACTATAGTTTGACCGATACTGGATTTTTAAGGACGACGCTGATATCAATATTTGGGAGTTTAAAAAAATCCAATAATGATGTATTGGTCAATAGTAAAACATTTTGATCTAGCTTTACTCTCAAATATTAATGTTGGTATCAACCTAAAAACTCCAGTATTGGTTGGGATCTAGTTGCTTCATTCCCTCAATGTGTTACAAGGTGACACTTGCAGGCTGAATGAAATTCCACAATGCCACTTAAAAGTTTCCCAATCCCACTAAGAGTTTGATATTTCTGTTTTGTGCATGTCAGTAAAATCTATACTTTGTTTAATTTATCTGCACAGGCATTGGCCAGATTGGGTGCCTGTCCACAGACTTAAAGAAAGGGATAATGGCACTAAACCAAATATGGCCTCAAGCACACCAATCTTTAAAATTTGTTCTTTTTTTTTTCCATTTGAACACATCCAAGAGAAAATTCTTTGTCAAAATGACTGTTTTCAGTGCATACATTATATTTTTTAGTATAATTAGCCACTGAATAACTTTCTTCACAGCACATTGTAAACGATCAGACCTAAGAGCTCTCTGGCAATATCTGAATTATGCATTGAATGTTTGATTGATGAGAGTGGGGTCCAAAATTGTATCTTGATTGAGGGATAACTGCTGTGTCAATAACAAGTGTTTGATAGATTGCTAATAAGTGCTACTGAGCCTGTAACAAGTGAGCGGTGGCTGTGTGTGTGTGTCTCCGCTGGGACCTGTCAACCCATCAGCATTATCAGCTGGGTGAGAGGTCTGCATGGCGTCGCTGAATATCTCTTCACCTCCCGCGCAAACACAGTGCTATCACAGCGTATATCCTCCCCAGGGAAATGTGGAGGGGCTAAAGAGGGGCTTGCACACTTTATGAGGCGAAATAAAGAAACATATGGAAAGAGGACAGGTGAGGAAAGTATGTATGTGTACATACGTGAGGGTAGGAGTGTGGAAGGGTGAGTGCGAAAGTAGCAGAATATGCATATAGGTGCGGGGGGGTGCAAAAACAAAGTGTTTTGTGTCAATAGGTGCTGAAAATGTGCCGATCAGAGTGGGATAGCAAGGGTACATGTGAAAGAACAGAAAGCTGGTGTGTGTGCATGATTGTGTTGGTGTCTATGTGACTGTGTGGAGGAGACACACAGAGAGCAGCAGCCTATGCAGTGTGCTGGAACTTCTTTCATCTCAGCGCATTTGGTTTGCTCCCATTCTTCATTAACTCCATTAACAGATGAGCCGGGGCGATTAGCGAAGCTTCCCGCTGATTCAGCTCTCACACCCCCACCCTCCGCCCCCTCTCCCTCTTCTCTACCCCTCTGTCGCTACCTCGTTCCAACACCCCTCCTCCTCCTCCACCTCATGTCTGGGGGGCTGTAAGACCATTCAGCCCAAAGTCACAAGGAAAAATGTGCTGTACATACATTCACACATAAACTGGCACGTGAAGAAAACATCATGCAAAAATAATGGACACTTTCTAGGATTTTAATCACAAGACCTTTCATAGTTTGCCACTTAAGCCACAATAAGTTAAACACCCGGGTGTGTGCAGAGGGCCATAAAGCCGGTCTATCCCTGCAGTGCCTCTTTATTCAGCTAACAATTTTTACTGCTCTGTGCCATCTTAAAGCCCTCTGCTCCTCCAGCGGGCAGTGCCAAGGGGGCAGTCTGCGTGCCGTACACTGTGCCATTAGCCACGGCTGGGTCTTTAGCCAAGAGGAAAAGGGAAAACAGGCACTGATTGCCAAAAGCTACTTTAGAATAGGAAGAGGGTAAAGTAGAAATAAACAAAGAGACAGACAAGCGAAGGAGATTTTCCTTTTATTCCCCAGCATCTGTTCTATAATAGCCCCAATTAACAGATTAATTGGACTCACATTCCTCTGTTATCCCTCCTCCCTGCCTCCTTCCATCCCTGATTGTACCTATACTCACAAGGAGCTCAAAAATGAGCGAGTATCATGTTGCCATTGACTGACTCTTCTGGCCCAGCAGTGATTTGGATCCTCTTAACGGCTGTTTCAGGTGCCTAGACATACAGATGACAAACCTCTCTGACAAAAAAACGGCAGCATTTGTCCACCAGAGAGTCACAGAAGACCGAGGCCTTAGTTCTGACTTTAATAAATGGTAATAAATCATACAACAAAGAAGCTGCCACTCAGAAATCTCTCTTCCTCTCCCTCTTCCATCTGAGAACTGAAAGGTTGTCGCAAAGGTTTCGGCGCTTTGGAAACAACAACAATAACAACCGCAACAACAAAAAGACTTTAGAATGCATAAACATGGGTTTCTTAAGGGGCTTGTTGGATGCATCAAGGCACAAGACGCAATTTTTTTCTCTCTCCATCTTCATCTTTAGTGTTCTGGTTTTGCATCATGAAATTAATGACCTGCCAGTTGACTGAAGTGAGGCTGTTTTTTTGCGGTGTGCATGTTTGTGACTGTGTGTCTGTACAGCTGTGCACACGGGTAAGCATCTGTGAATGTGTGTGTGTGCATGTACAAATGCTCATTTACATATGCCTTTGGTTGTCTGTGTCGACGTGTGTGTATAGACTGGGCATTTTTTGTGTTAACGAGAGCCTGTGCTCCAAGCATCGCGGTGGCCTGAGGATCCCAGGGTAGAGCCCTTTCTGACACAAGGCACTTGCTATAAATTATTGACACTCAACCACCTATCTTCTCATTTCCCTTCTAACTATCTCTCTCTGCTCCCCGCACTCAACCCCTTCACCACCTCAACACATAAACACTTAAAAGGGGAAATCAACTTATGTTTCCTTCCACAGAGCCATGTGTGAGGCGGATAAATAGGAGGCAAGAGGCCTGCTGATTGAAGCCTTAGACGTTGCTCCTGTCTTGTTACTCTCCCTGCACATCACAGCGCTGACTCCAAACACCTAACATACAAAGCTCATAACATACATACTCCTGACAAATTAATTTTACCTCTCTCTGAGCCTCAGTGTCCATCAACCTCTCCCTGTTTCACCCCCTCTCTCCATCACTCTTCACACTGAAGACGAGAGGAGCTGTGCCATCTGGCTGCGTGTCAAAATAATATCATTTCATTTGTTACATGATTAAATGGCTTCTTTTCAATGGGAAGCTCTGACTCCTACAAAGTACTTCCAGGCTCTGTGTATCGTCTGTTTAACTCTCGCTCGCTGTTTCCTACACTACACTATGAGCTTTCTTTGTCCTGCCGTACACGACAAAGCGATCGCTCTTTGTCTCCCTCTTCTTTGTCTTGTTCTGGCTGTCTTGTCTCAGTCCATTTTCAGACACTGGCAGGCTAACCCTTCTCCCTTCACACAGGCTCACATTATTAGGATCCTAAGTACAACAAAAGGCCCATACAATAGAGAGAGAGAGGCATATCGGACAGTGTAAGAATATGGAGCAGGCTTCCATTCTTCCAGGGACTCTTGCCTGTCTCCTACATGAATAAGAGGCATGGCTAAACGTGCTGCATAATTTGTACTTTTAATGGCAGAGCCTTCCATTCCTGTGACATGACTTAATCAATAACCAGGCCTGTCGCAGTCTCAGCCCAGACTCGGCTGGCGTTTTATTAATTTTGAACAGGCACACTAACTAGGCGTCTGCTAGCAAGAAGCATTTCACACGGGATAATAGGCACCCTGGATTGATAGGTTCATTCTATGTATGCTCAAACCCTCATCCCTCTCTTTTTCCCCTATCTATCTCTCTACCCCCTTTATCTCTCTCTCTATCTCCCCTTTCTTTCCCTCTTTCTGTCAAAGAGTGATTTAGGGAAGACTCTGGGACGTCTGCGTGTGCGTCAGCTGGGGGAGAAGGGAGAGATGGATAAATAAGACTGGAAGAAGGGATAAATAAAGAAGTGGAAAAAAGAGTGATACTGCGGTGGTGACAGAGAGTCCTTGTCTAGATAATAGAGAGCGGTGACCTACGAGTGTCCACAGTATCGCTATATCTGTCTCTCAGGTGGACCAAAAACACACACACTCATACCTGCACCTCAGGGATCAAGCCTTTCTACAATACACATGAGTAGATAAAATGCACTGCACATCCAGAAAACACACTCACAAGCTCACATACAGATGAAATATGCACAGAGAATACATTAGCCAGCCAGACACCCTGATCTGTCACCCTTTGACACCAATCAATTCAACAGTGTGCACGCACAGAATGACATCACTTGAAAAGAGCAAAGCATAAACAGGACACACCAAAGAACCAAATAAACCAGAAAAAATATACTATGAGTAGATATCTATGGTTGAATACTTATGTTATACCTATGTTATGTAGGTTATGTGAAGTATCCACTTGATTCTCAGATGGTCTCAGTGTGTGTGTGTGTGTGTGTGTGTGTGTGTGTGTGTGTGTGTGTGTGTGTGTGGCCTGGAGATAGATCATAGACATAAAGAATTAACACTCAATTCTCTGAAGAAGCCAATAATGATGAATGCACACAAGGACTAAAACTGAACCAGTTCTCCAGTTTTCCTTTGGCTTCACTCACAAGGCAGAATTTCTGCATGGGATGACAACATGTCTTGTTGACATTGTGACCTAATTTAATGCTAAGACTACCATCTATTTTGTGCTGTTCAAGCTGATCTGGACAGTATCTCTCAAAATTAGTATAATGGGGGAGGTGTACTGATTTGTTACTAGCATTACTGATTCTGAAATAAGCCCCTTATTATTCATCTTAACCTGCAATAACAGATTTTTTTTTATCCAAGACTTGATCACAACACTGACATATCGTCACTTTTTAAGTTGATATTGCAAACTTGTCAGCAAACAGTTGCATATTTATACATCCAGCAGTTATGGAGCAACATCATTTCATTCAGTTAGAGTCGTGTTTGGTGTTTGGTCACCTGGCCAATGTCAGTCGAATATTCACTCTCATTTAGCTCTTTTTGGTCACTACCAAC
This sequence comes from Siniperca chuatsi, assembly GCF_020085105.1. Taxonomy (NCBI): domain Eukaryota; kingdom Metazoa; phylum Chordata; class Actinopteri; order Centrarchiformes; family Sinipercidae; genus Siniperca; species Siniperca chuatsi. The sequence continues at coordinate 19,113,759 of NC_058051.1, read as the reverse complement.
TCCTGAGGGAAATATCTGGCTCTTTAACTGCTAAATGCCCCACTATGTTCACAAGCTAGTCACTAGTCGCCATTTGGTGCTGAGCAGGTAGTGTAGGGTAGCAGTGGGTTTACAGAGCTTTTTCACTGAAAATAGCTGCCTGCTGCAGACGAAAACAACATTATGAAAGTGCTGAGAGTGAACCAAAACAGTAAAATTGCGGGCCAGACAGCTAAACAATGAGCTGAAACTCACAATAAAGCTCCTTAAAGCTGAGGGGAGCTGCAGACTCGAGAGACAATTCTCTGTAGGTTCATCATTACGACCCCTTTCACATTGTCAAATTGTCATTTGATACATTGCTATTATAAAAATATAATTTATAGCATTTTAAATACCATATATTTATGTGTCTTTACATAAAAGCTTGTTTGAACAATAAAGCAATGCCAGCAGAATTCTAATCATCAAAAGCTGCTGTTTTTTTAAAGAATCAAATAGGCGAACTAATCTCTGAAATCGTCAAGCACATGGTCGACAGATAAGTAATCACTATTTCCTGCTAAACGTCATTTATTGCTCTTATCTCTTCATGTGGCCTTGAGGATCATCACATCCACAATAAGCACAAACTGTCTCCACTGTGTTGTTGACACTGTGTTTGTATCTGACCAAGCATGGGACTGCTCATGATGAGGGTGGAAAGTTCCAGCATCATCATGTTTGGCCAGTTTGGATCGCTTTTCGCTGTGTATTTGTGCTAGGACGGCTAAAAGCAGAGAACTAAACATTTAGCCCCTGACACGGGCAGGCCTGTGACTCATCTTGTTGATAGGCCCAGGGACGGAGGGAAAGACAGATGGATGGAAAACAGCAAGGCGGGTGGGGGTGGGGTGGGTGCGCGATAGATACTGTAGGTTTTGGTGGGAGGGAGGAAGAGAGAACAAGTATCATGTGTTTACCAGAGAGGCAAGAGAAAGAAGGAATGCATCTCTCGAGATGAGTCAATATTGTTGACTGCCTCCTCATTCACCTCTTTCCGTCATGACCAAATACCAGACAATGAGCAGCTTATCATACTGGCACTACACAATAATCAAACATAATCACAATAGTCAATAACTCTGCACGCAGTAAACTATCTCTTACCTTGCAGTGCAGATTACTGGAGGCAATATTTTGGGTTTCGACATAAAAGTTGTACTCTGCTGCTCTGTTATGTTTGGTAAGTTATATCTGAGAAGAAGTTGCGCAAAGATTGCCATTACGAAAGTGCATTAGTTCACTGTCCAAGAATTCCTATCATTCCTCTGCCCATATGAGATGTTTGTGACCTTTGTGTTCTGGTATGTACCACACAAAACACCCACAAAGTTGCCAACACACACAAACGCACACACAATGGACATGACTCTGGTTGTTCTGTGCTGGTATGAGTCACATTCAGCTTGTTCTCTCAAGCCTGCTCCCTCTGCAGAATAAAATGTCTCGGCCCTGACCACTCCGATTATTGCACTTTTAATTAGGACAAAGTCAAGGTTTGTGTTGCTCAAACAGAACAGTCCATTCTCGTTGATACTGGAGGTTTGCCACAAATTCTTGCATAGGCACTGATCTATCTCAGTGCAAATTACACTTAAAGGGTCAGTTCACCCAAATTACAAACATGTTTACCTCTATAGTGATATCTAGCCATGCAGAGAGTTTTGGTCTGAGATTCCTCCTTCCACCCCAATACAATTTAGGCCAATGGAATTTCTTTTGTGGTGCTCAGAGCATTGAAACAACATCTTTTCCAGTGTCCCCATTGCTCAGGATAATACATAAAATACGCTGTTCTGTAGAAAGTAGTTCCAATCAAAATTGTTCACAGTGAGACCTGTGGATTATCCAGAGTAACAGGAACACTGAATTGTTCTAAACTTTATTTTTCATTAAGTTTTGAGTAGTGCTGAATTTAGAAATTCAATAGATCAACAGAAAAGTAATGAAAACCAATTTTGATAATCAATTCATTGTTTAAGTAATTTAACAAGCAAAAATACCAAACATTTGCTGGTTCTAGCCTCTGTAAAAGAAAGGATTTGCTGCTTTTCTCTGTTTTATATCATTGTAAACTGAATATTTATGGTTTTGGATTGCTGATCAAACAAAACAAGCAATTTTAAGATGTCATCTTGGGCTCTGGAAAATTGCAACAGGCATTTTTCACTATTGTTTGACATTTCAAAGACTATTTATCAATTAATTTGAAAAAATAATCGACAGGGTAATGAATGAATGAAATTAATCTTAAATTGCAGCCCTAGTTTTGAGCACCACAAATGGAATTCCATTCACCTACACTGTGTTGGGGTCGAGGCAGAAATCTCAGAGACAGATCTCAAACCCTGGGCTACTAAAAACAAACAATCTGTATGCCTTGATACCACTAAGGGTAAGTGAAAAAATCAGTTTCTTTGTCATTTGGATGAACGACCCTTTAAGGTAATGAGTTAAACATTTAGAGAAGAGAATTTCAAAAAGGATTTGAGCACCAATAAACTGTTGCAATTCTTGCATTTTGAAGTATATGCTTCTCCTTTCTATTGACCCATGGTTTGGTTAGCACCTTCATGTTTCCTGGCTGTGTGAAGTTTTGATGTATGTGAACCTCGCTGATATAACTGAACTCCCTCCTGTCTCCCAGCAGTCCTGAGACTTCATGTCTTTATTTAAGCCTCACCTGGCCTCCACTCAAAAATGACACCCCTCCTACTCACACTTGGCTCTTCCTTCCTTCACTGGCCAAACCTTTTGATCTGTCCCTAACCAACCCTTTCACTCCCCATCTCCCTCCCTCCCGCCATCAATATTTCATAAACGTACAGTGACAAATTTATTTGAATGCGGTCTCCGGCGCGGACGCAGAGATGGATGGGCCGATCGGGGTGGTGGTGGGCTGGTGAGCGGTATGGTAGCGAGCAGCTTTACCGCATACATTAGTCACACGCTCGCAGACTGCTGGTGGAAGAGAGGAGAGATAGTGTATGGGGGTTTGGAGAGAGGAGGGGGCCATTGTGTGTGAACTGCATGCATGTCTATCAGAATGTGTTAGTGAGAGAGAGGAGGGGGCTACTCGGAGAATTGAAGGAGTAAATTTATCATAGTTATGGCTTTCTAAGGCATCCATTTTCCTGTGGTCTGTTGACAGCTAGTAGTATCTGCATACCGACCCCCCAACCCCCCTTCCCCCACCACCCTGCGTGATTCACGGCACAGGGCTTCAACCTAACAGGCCTGGTTACACACTTTGGCGCTGGACACACATGTGCGCCCGCACACATGAACACAAACACACAAAATCTATTTTTTCTAGATTTCTACTGACTCAATATTCTGTGATCAAATTTACGGGTGCGGGTCATTCCTCCCACTCCTTTCAGCTACCACTGAGTCAAAGACCCAGTTTGCCACACTGAAACTCCTATGGCCTTTGATTGACATTAATTGGATGACAAAGTAAAATGTGTTGATGACGTGCTTATTTATTTATTTATGTATTCATATAAGGAACATCATTATTCAGGTTGGCACAGGACTAATTAATTTTATTTATTAATATATTTATTTTTAAGTTTTTGCAACAGGAATGGTGGACATTACTTGTAGCTGGAGAAAAAAAAATATAGCGATTGAGGAAGATGGAGATAAAGGAATATGTATATGCATAGAGGTGACTGTGTGTTGACTATGAATATCCAGTGTAAGATAATGATTCGATTATGATTTTTGCATTGTAAACAGTGGGCTGACTGCCCCAATAACACATTTCTACATATTTTAAGTTGTTAAGATAGTTGAGTTATTGTCTAGAAGGATGAAAGACAGCTTACATTAACTGACTTTTATTTAGTTTTTACTTTGATGAATTTACAGAACACCTTAATGCCAGCTCTAAGACTTGCCATGTTAGTCAAACAAGACTTAGTCTACAGCCACGCAAGCGGCTCTGTGAGGCTGTAAGGCTCATTGTACAGAAAACCAAATTGTTAGATGAACCAAAGTATTGGGCATATTGAAATTTTGACCTGACAATGGTACTAAATGAAAAATGAGCAGATTACCAAAGTTCACAAAGACCATGAATGTCTGCACCAAATTGCATGGTAATCCATCAAATGTTTGTGACCAAATGTTGGCTGACCAACATTGTCATCCTCAGAGCCACGCCACTAGCTTGGCTAATGATTGCTATTTTGCTATCACTCCAAAAACATTTTTTTTCATATTTTCATCCAGTCTGGACTGACCACTATTGCACCTGAAGAACACAAATTTCTTGATCATGTATGTGCGCAGCCAGGTTTCTAATTGGCATTTAACATGTGCCCATGTCCATGGCAAAGACCTCAGACAGATTCTGCGAAAGGAGAGATCATTGAAATTACATTACATTTTGGGAAATACGTTTATTCGCTTTATGGCAAAGAGTTGGAGGAGAAGATCTATACAACTCTCATATCTGTATGGTAAATATAAAGCTACAGCCAGCAGCCAGTTAGCTTAGCTTAGCACTAATACTGGAAACAGGGGGGAACAGTTAGCCTGGCTCTGTTCAGTGGTGACAAAACCAGCCTACCAGCAAGCTCACTAATTAACAAGTTATAATATTTCTCGTTTATTTAATTTGTAGTAAGTGTAAGAGCAAAAACAACAATTCGTCATCTTACGGGGGGTTATGTGCCGGACTATTTCTTGGCCAGGACCCGTAACCTCCTGGAGCAGTGGTTGCCTGGCACCTGTTTAGAGCCAAGAAAATATTTACCATAAAGATATCAGAATGGCATCGATTTTTTCATCTAACTCTCAGACAGAAAGTGAAGAATTTCCCAAAATGTCAAACTACTGTTTTAACAAGGGAAGCAGTACACACCTCCATGACTGCTGTTTTTTCACATGCAAGTAAGGAGTTTCACCAAGAGGGCATTGTGCACTGGAGGTTCACGCAACCCTCCTCAAATTCATGGATCTATTACTCAAACTGGCCTTCCTGGACTGTATACAGTCTCACTGGTACCTGAAGCAACAAGCCTCCATCAACGTAGTGTGATATGAGATGATGGAGAGAAACACCTGGCTGAGGAGAGGATGGATGGGGACTGAACAGAGTAGAAACAGTGTAGTCCAGGCAGCAGTGGGACAGTTCACTGTGGAAGAGAGAAGGAAGCTAATTGTTATAATAATTATCATGACTACTGGGAGAAGAGAGAGGAATCTGATTATACCCAAAGAGAGAGGGGAAGAGAGAGAGAAAGAGAGATTACCTGCCTGTGAGTAGACTGCCATTAACCTCACTTTCCCTCCCTCACACACTCTCCATCTTGTGCCGTCTCTCCAGTCCAGTGGAGTGCCAATCTATATCCAATTTTTCCCCTAGTCTCTCCTGGACCACACTAATTGAAGGCAATCCGAACATGCTTCTAACAGACTTTTATCTCACGTCTCCCTCATCCTGAGCATGTACCCACACAGACACACCAAAACACCTGTACATATATACTGTATATATACACACACACAACTACAGTCTGCTCTAAGACAGAGTGCAGAATATATGCAGCCATTATGCCTCCAGAAAAAACAATTAACAACACAGTGTCAGAGACATAGATACTGGAGAAGTCTCTTTCCTTGTGTTGTAGGCTTATATCTTTCACAATAAAAGATGAATACTGTAGGAGAAGACAGAATATATTTCACAGCATTTTAGGCTTTGTTGTTAAAAAAAACTCAAACCACCATCCCAATATGTACAATATAAAGCTGTATATAGATACAAGGGTGTTCACCCACTCAACAGCTGAAGACCAGCATCTTATGAAGATATATCAGTTTACCATATTTAATATAAACACCAGTGGCTGGGGTCCCATAAGGGTTAGTTAATACACTGTCATAAAGGCATAATAGAGGTATGGTGTCATCACAATAAGGGCGATATAATTAAAGTCTGAGAATAATGCCTGACAGCAAGAAAAACCTGCTTTACATATAATTGTATAGTTCAGAGTCATGGTGAGAGAACTCTAGTGAACTATGGGAAAGGGTGACTCACGCACAGTTCCCTGAACCTCACTCTTCTAGAAGAATGAACACAAAGTGGTAACAAGTGATACCTGGTGCTCTGGCAACATTAACTGTAAACATATACACTGTGTGGCACACATACCCACAAACACAACCTTTTCCTTTTATCATCAAAATAGTGTTTCACAGCTAAATACATGGCAACAATAGAAAATTATGTAATTAGACAATAATTATCACAGCAAACACAAAAAGTGCTGCTTTAATGAAACTGGACTGAACAAAATGGACATACATTTAAAAATGCATAAAAATGTCTAATAATACATTTCTTAATATAGTACTATACTACAACCAGGAGCAAAAGTTGAGTAAAAGGCTAATTAGAGTAAATAGCCACTGCAAGCATCATCTTGTGTTTTCTACTACAGTAGATGCTAGAAATGCTTACAAACAGGAGTCATTTCTCTTTGCAAGCTACTGAAGATCATAGCTAAAAAAAACATTTTATTCAGCTCATCAAATAACATGATTTTATTTATTATTTATAAAAGGAAAACTTGGTCAACACAAAAAAACACATCAGAACTGTGTTATAGAACAATTCTTGTACTATCTGTCTACTTACTAACAAAGTTATTTAATTACATCTGCAATTACTAGGTAATTTTAGTTCTACCAAGTATTGTTTACTGGGTACATTTCCACAACTTAAAGTGGCAGTGAAAGGAAGGGCTACATATTATCACCTATCCCAGCTAATATAATAGAGAGAAAGAGTGAAATACAGAGAAAAAAAACAATAGTAAGAGATCGACAAAGAAAGAGGTAGCCTGTAATTAGCGCACAAGAAAACAACCACTGTGCTGGGAAATTAACTAAACACACACACACACAGTAGTTGGACCACTGAGGATAGACCGCCCTCTACTGACGGACCAGAAAAGGTCAGCAGCAACGTCTTCCCAACCTTAAACTCTTTTCTAGACCCCAAAACACACATGAGGCTTATGACAAATAGATAGAATTTTTTTTTTTAAAAGGTTACTCTCTAAAGGCAATCATAGTGACAAATGTCTTAGAAATCATTCCCTTGATTTAAGTGCACTTCTCTCCTCTGGACAGCAGATGACTGGAAATGCTCTTGATCTGAAATTAATCTTCAGAAGTTATTTAACTCTGGATTCTAGTTTGTTTCTTTTGATCTGAATATTTCCACCAAATAGTATAGCCAGACTTGCAAGGTGGTGACGTGTTTTGGGCTTATACTGAATAGTTAAATGTTCGGGCAAACCAATAGACAATGACAAACGGAGTTGAGTAAATTTATCATATTTACCATTTTTTCCACAGTGGGTACATCACACAGTATTTTTTCATCACCTTGTTGTTATGCTCCTATTCCTAGTGGCTGTGTCTCTTATTTTTATTGTCAAATAATCTCATTTTGGGACACGTCAGGAACGGCCAAGTGGCACAGACTGCCAACTGTTGACTGTGGGAGTGAGACTGAGAGAGGATGGATGTATGTGTTCTTCCTGGACTTATTGCTGCATCCCCTCACACTTCTGCTTGTGATGATGAGGCGATGTTGTGACCACTCGGGTGCCAGAAGATGCAGGGAGCGTTGGGAGTGTTGTGTGGTGGTGGGACGAGTTGCATTAGGGTGGGGTGGGGTCTTGAGAGGAAAAGCATATTGAGAGAAGTGAGGGAAATCATGTGTGGGTGAGAAACAGACCTCATCTGATAAACTAATACTGACACATGGGCCTTTAACATTAGGATGTGTGTGAGTGTGCGTAAGAGCACTTCTGGCTGCACTTTTTTTTGTTTTGTTTACACTTCCTGCCCTATTGGGGATATTGCCATCACTGATGAATGCACAGATCCAATACCAAGCCCCTTGTGGGTACGTGTGCTGGTGGTGTATGTGTGCAGGCATGCACGTGTCATGTTTAAGCACATGTGCTTGTGCAAATCGATATGAGGCGTCATCGCGGGTTCTCTGCTCGTCTGAGAAAATCACACTTCGTGCTTGCTTCCAACCCCCTGCCAGGGACAAGACCTGCTGACAGCACCGCATTGTTATTTCTTCATGTTTGTCAAACGTGGCGTCTCAATGCACACACACACACACACACACACACACACACACACACACACACACACACACACACACACACACACACACACACACACAGATGTTGTCAGCAGTTCCCATCTTTTCAGACACCTCTCACTCCCAAGTGAGACAGAGTTTGTCAACTCGGTGCAGACAACCCCTCTGGAATCCACACACTCTGTTTCACAGTCCCATTTCAAAATCATCGACTTTCTTTCTAATTAATTTCTTAAAATGACTCTTCACTTAAACTTTTCTTGTTTGAGAGTGAGGGTTTACCACCAGCAATAACAAAATCTCAACAACCTTAAAAAGAGGAGTGCTTTGGATCACCACAGGAGCTCTATTAGCACAAAAGCTTTGTAGGCACACACTTTAAGAAAAACACACACATACACACTCTCACAGGGTGGAGGAGTATCGTCAGTCCACCTGCGCTCAGACAGGCTACCTCCTGTTCCTCCTGCCTGCAGCAGGCTGGCCCACCGCTTGTGTCTCCGTCTGCAAGCAGTCGCCTTTTCCAGCTCAGCAGCTGAGAAAGTGCCAATCCCACAGTTTAAAGGCCCCACTGGCCCTGCCAGCATGATAGATAGTTTAGAAATGAGGACGCGTGTTTAAAAAAGAGGAGAGGAGAGGGGGAAGAGAGAGAGGGAGGGAGAGAGAAAAAAGGCACGCAGCAGCAGCTGTCAGACAACACAGAGCCCAAGCTTCCATGACCAGGTTCTCAACAGAGAAAAAATAAAAGAGAGGGACTTGAGAGGTGAGGCCTAAGCTGACAGGTATGAAGTAGGAGGGGGCTCAAATGGATGAGAAGATAAAGACATGCAAATACAAACTGCTTGGCAGATGAAGAGATAAGATTACAGAGTCATGGGTACATGACAGAGAGGGGCCCCCAACAGTTCTCTACAACCAGTACATTGACATGCACACAGCAGCCTGATTGCTGTAGTTTAAAATAGATTAAGATTAAGTAGCAGTTGACAAATACTTCATAAGATTTGTTTGATCTGGTTAATGTCTAGAAGGATGTGTATTATCTTACAAAAAAGCACCGAAATATACCAAAATGATAACTGACACTAATTGGTGTTTAATATTATTTTCTGCTAGATGACATCTGCAATAATCAGTAGTGCATTAATCTAGTTTGAATGAAAATAATAGAGTGGATGTATATCCACGGTTTGACATGAAGGTGTTAATGCCACATATACAGTACATGGTTATTAGCAGGTTGTTTGAGGTGTCACCTCTGTCTGGGTAATCTTGACAGACTGTCAAATTGCCTCCTAATGTTCACACTTCTGACACCTTCGAACCTTCCCAGCTCCCACGCACACACACACGCACGCACACACACACACACACACACACATACACGCACACACACAACAGGTGGGACCACACTAAAACCTGTAACATGGTAGTCATGCATATTAGTTGACACGCTATCGAGATTAAAATTGTATGTTTGCACATTTAAAAAATCCAATTTTTCTTACTCTCTATAACATCTCAACATTGTATCCCACTCTGCTTTTTTTTCTGGGCTCCCTTCTCTTGGTGAGCAGTGTAAATGCGGTCAAATGGGCTGTAATTCAGGCCCCTGTGAGTTGGGCTCCATTTGCAGATATGTATATGCCTTCTTCTTCCCCACTGCTCTCACAGGGGCCCTGCCTAACACTTATTAAACAGATCTTAAGAACATCTCCATTCATCATTGCCACCTCGCTCATGCATCAATGCTTCTGTGCGCGTGTGTGTATATGTGTACATGTGTCTGTGGCCCCAAGAGGCCTACTGTCGGTTCGGGGAGGGGGTGATGTAGGAAGATTAATACTAGTGTGATGGCAGAACCATGCCAGGGAGGAAGGGTCACTCATTACCCATCTGACCAGCCATCTCCAACCCAAACACATAAAAGAAAACGCACACACAAACACACACGCAGATGGCAGCTGCAATAAGAAGCTTCTGTAAACTTTTCTCCCTTAATTCACCGTCCCCTTTTCCTGCTTTTGTCAACTTTGTCCATACTTTCCACTCCTCCTTTTCCTGTTTGTCTTTCGCCTGCCTCTCGGATTTTACCAGGACTGATGAAATATATCACTATAGTCTTGTTAAGTTTAGGGGAAAATGCCTGGTGTATAAAATGAATTGAGTGTCTCCAGCTCATCTTTATGGTCAGAGTGTGGAGGCTGTGTGGACAGAGAGGAGATGGGATGTGGTGGAGACAGGAGAGGGGTCAAATACAGCAATTACTGCCCAATTGATTTCCATTGGTGTGACGGAGAGAATAAGTGTTACTCCGTCAATGTTCACTCAACCTAGCAGAGGATCCTCCTCTGAGAAAGAGGAAGAGAGGAGGGAGAGAAAGAGTGAATCCTACTACCAGTTCATTCATCCATTCAGTCATTAATTAGGATGATAATTTAATTATTGTCATATGTTTATTTGTGTATTCATTCATTCAAGTTGCAGTTAAAGCTAAAATATCTGGAATATGTCTGAATGCATCCTCAGATCTCTTCTTTTAGCAATATTTGGATGCACGTCTCACTTCAGCTGGACATTTCCTCAGCTGGGCAAACTGTGCAATGAGCCTGAAACCATTCAGTCTCATTTAGGATTTTTCTTAAATCTGTTGCGATAATGACACTTATACCTTGTGCAATTTCCCATGTTTCAAGATATTGTTTTTTTATACATTAGTGTAAATATCCAATCTCATTTAGGATTTTTCTTAAATCTGTTGCGATAATGACACTTATACCTTGTGCAATTTCCCATGTTTCAAGATATTGTTTTTTTATACATTAGTGTAACTATCCTGAAACCAGATGGAACAAAACTGATCACTGTACTATAAAGAAAATTACACTTGATTCTAGAAAAGTGGAAATGTGGAAAATTATCTCACCCGTCTGGCACTGGCAAAGTGCGATTTTAGGACTTTATAATACGGCTTGGTAAGGAGGACTTTTTTTGCAGTGAGAGGAAGACAGGAATACTTGGAAGATGGAGGAGAGGGATGGTGCTATCAAGCCAGGCTCATGCTTTCTCTGAGGTTTTACAGAAGGTACTCAGACAGGCTATCATAAAGTGAGTGAGTGTGAGCAGGTCCCACATACACCGCCAAGGCTCCCTGTGAAAAATAAAAAAGTAACTACTACCCACACACCCCACCAGTCCTCTCAGCTCCTCTATTCTTCTATCATATCCTCTCCCGTCCTCTCCTCTCTGTTGTTTAAGTTTCTCTTGTAGTCGTTTTCTTTCCCCCTGAGTTTCCCTCTCTTCTCTTCTGTTCTGCACCCCCTCCTGTCTTCTTTCTTAAGGGCCAGACTGTGGTCTGTCGATAGAATCAGTGGAAAACTGTTTGGAAACCCAAACCTCAGTGAAATTATTTGATTACAACCTCCCATTACTTGCTGGTTTGGAGGCATTAGAAGCTCGCTGAGAAGTAATGATTTCCATTTTGTGTTTGAGTTGTAATACAATATTTGCTGTGGTTTCTTTCCAAGGACAGTGTATAACAGTTGCTTGATTTTTCGGTTGTTTAGACATTTTTAAATTGACATTATCTACATGGAAATACACATAGAACTGAATGGGTGAAAGAAAAAAAGATAGAGTTGTGCCACTGTTAGACAAAAATGGAAAACTTGTGTAACGTGTAATTATTTACCAAACTGCCTAAATTCTCCCGCTCGCCAAACCAAATTCTGATCCTATGGGGAAAGTATGAGTTAGTCGGCAGCAGTTGACTAATTAGTCAAAAGTCACATAATTATGACCCTGCAGAACAACAGGAGAGAGACGAGGACTAATTAAGGCTACCTTGTCTCTCACCAGCAATTAAAAACAACAAAGCTCGGCAAATTTTCACCCCAAATCCCTCTGTCTCTTTGTCTTTTCCTCTCAGACTATCTCGACCCAATTTATCCTTTTTACTCATCTCCAGAAAAACGTGCTCCATTTTTGTGTCAATAAAGGTTATGAAAATCACAATGCCATGGCAGAGGAGTCTGGGATGTGAGAGACTCATATAAAAGGACGTTGTGAAGAGGAAGAAAGGGTAAAGGAGGAGAGGATGAGGGGAGTTTGATGACGTAGTACATCTGGTAGCGGGGGAATATTTACAGGAGGTTGTGTTTGTACATGTGCATATACAGTAGCATTTGTGTATGTATATAAACACACTCATTTATGTGACTATGTATATGTGTGCATTGCATGTGTGTGTGTGTGTGTGTGTGTGAGCGTGTGTGATTGGGCTGTTTGGCAGGTAGAAGGCTGTGAGTGCAGGCTGTCACAGCCCAGCCCTGATTACTCTGCACCATTCATCAAAGTGTCACCTCCCTGACAGCCGCTAATAAATATACTGCCACAGACCCCCACTCGCACCTGGCAGCGCACCATACTCACACACATGCACCATACCCCCCCCGCACACACATACTGCCACCCCCAGCACCCCGATGCAGAACCAAACACAGCTCGAACAGCAACACATCTTAGAGCTCATTTGCTAATTGCTGCATTTCCCATCAATTCTGTTTCTGTCTTGTTCAATGTCAACAGGGAGAGGATTTAAATAAATTAATGAATTATATAAATAACCAATGGGGAAACATGTTACATTACTTCCCTCCATGTCTTTTTGCCCCGTACTTTTTACTGTCATGCTATGACATGATATATCTTCCCCGTTTTTAATTGTGAGCACACACAAAAAAACACACACACACAAACGCTTCCTTTTTCTAGCAAGACTTAATGGACTGATGTTTAATGCACTGTGTCCCAGCTGTTCCACTTTTTGCTTGAAAACTTTTCTGCATCACACATTCCAACATATAACTACAGTGTTTTTGCTCAAGTTTCTGTATCAATATGTCTCAGTCCTAGCCACCAAAGTTATTGCAGTGCAAACATCTGAAACAATTTTATAGCGTATGGTATTGCAATGTTTCAACAGGCTGCAAAAAAAGCAGAGATCGTTACCTCAAAAATGTGCATTTGCATGTAATTGCTGGTTTGCTTTCCCTTATTTTACTTCATTTGTAGTCAGTGTGGAACACACACCCATGTGGTCATCTTTCCTCTGTTTGTCTATGATTAGGCAGTATGTGACTGCTGTAATGATTCGCTCTCTTACTGTAACTCCTGTCTCGACTCTGGCAGATGCTCCCCAGCTCCCCCTGTTGGGAGACAGATGAAGCGTGTGACTCATCAGGGCTATGTGAGTGTGTGTGTGTTACACAATGCGTGGGACTACGGTGATCTGGTGGCGGAAGCGTGGATATTGGTATATCCTGCGCTGGAAGGTGTCCTTGCCAAACTGTGCGTGTGTTTGTGTGTGTCTGTGGGCGAGTGTGTGTGGACATGAGGCTGTGGTCATGCTGCGCTGGCAGATGGCACTACTGCATTGCCGGGCCACCCTGGCTAACAGGGGAAGGACAGGAAGAAGGTGGGAAAGGAGGAGGAGATGGGATGTGAGTCACAGAGAGGGATGGGTGAGGATAGTTGTAAAAATGAAAACTGTGAAGGGGGAGTAAGCAGTGGGTGAGGAAAAGGTTGAACGCATGAGTTATTACAAGGAAGATACATTGATGAGGTAATGAATGAATGTATGAAGAGTATGAGTAGAGGACAGAAAAGTAGTCCTGCCAAGCAACACCAACTCTTCACATTGTTGCCCAATTCATCCTCCCACGCACTTTAACACAATGTTAAAAACAAAACTTTTTAAAACACTATACTTATTATATTACTCTATTCATTTTGCTCCTCCAAGCGCGATTATGTGGTGGTCAGTGTTGCCAGCTGTGCGCCAGTGTGTGCTGTGTGCATATATGCGTGTGTGTGTGTGTGTGTGTGTTGCCGTGTGCTGCATGCCTGCTGGGCAGCAGAGCTGGGCCAGGTGTGGAGTTGGAGCAGTGGGAAGACTGGGAACAGTGGGCCTGTTAATTAGAGAGGGGTGATTAATGGGACAGCAGAGAAGGAGCACTGTGTTGGGGGGAGAGATGAAGAAAGGTGGGAGGGGCTGAGGGGAGAAGGCAGGTGGGGGTGCGGAGGGAGGAGGTAAACTGTTTGGGAAAGGGGGGAATATGTGATCGTGTAAAAATTATGAACATTTAAAAACTTACCTATAAAGCCAGTTGCCTCAGTCAGTACTCAAAATGCACAATCTGAACTTTCTAGCATGTCATACGTTACAGAGAGTATTTATCAATGCCCATACACGTGTGTTTGGTGATGTCTGCCTTGGGATCCTGTGTGTTATTGAGATGTAAGAAGTGGCGTTGTGACAAACACTCCTCAGGGGATGTGGCGTGTAAACACCAATCATTTGGCAGATGCGCTATGAGCAAATTGGCAGTGTATTCCCTGTGGCCAAGCCACACACCATTATCAGGATTGAGACTAATCGTGTGCCGTCTCTTATATGAGGAGCAATTAATTTACACCGAATCAAACTGCAAGAGAACAGAGTGAGGAGTGGAAAAAGTAGAGGAGATTGAGCGATGGAGAAGAAAAGAGTGGTGGTTTGTGAAGAAGGAGAGAGAAGCTGAGGTAAATGATAGAAGAGAAGTTTGTGTGATACATTTTCACTGGGATCAAAACACACTGAAAAATAAATGCTGCTTTTAGTTTTGCTTTCAGAGTCACTCATAGAATTCAATCTTGTTTTTAACTGGGATAAACTTTCTACAAAAGCTCACAGAGACGAGAATAAATGATGAATGAGGAAGGCAGGACGGGGAACTGGAGTGCAAAAGCAAGAGAAAATTGACTTGAGAGGGCGTCCTGTGAAGCAGCCGAACATTTATAAATGTATTTCCACAAAGATTTGACACCGTGATAGTTTTACACTATCTATATTTCTAGAAAGATGACACTTACAAGGAATCATTAATGTGAGGCTTCCCCATTCTCACCTCAATCCAGTCTTGAGGCATTGTAGTGGAGAGCCTGCACGGCCCGACGCCAAGCCATTATTTCCTGTCTGATTGCTCTGCGGCCAGTGCGATTAAGGAAGAAGACTAAAAGGTAATTTTTCACTATGATGGACAGAAGGAGAGAGAAAAGTAGAGCTGATCTCAGTTTAATCTCCTGCAGATGGAGGGAGTGAGGGAGGGACAGCAGCAAGAGGATGGAAGCCTTCGTTTCCAGGGATACAGTACCTAAATTAATCGTCCAGCCTGATGGCCTTTTGGATAAGATAAGTAGCATTATAATAAGGAAGGCCATATAAAAGACCAGACAGAGCTGACAAGCCAAGGGAGGCTATTCAAAGTGTTTGTCTCTCTCTCTCTCTCATACACACATACACTGTGAAGATCAGCCATTTAACCTTCTTTATTATTCCAGTGAAATAATTTTACCCCATTGTAGGGCAGTTTTTTGCAAGTGTAAAGACAGAAAGGAGGAATGAAAAAAGAGACAGATACACAGTGAAAGAAATGTAGCCAAAGGCCAACAAAGGGACACTTCTTAGAGCCAGAGAGACAGGAAAGAGTCAGAGCAAAAGAGATGTTTTTTAACGCTCTCGTAATTCATCACCTTGTCACAGGAAAGGTAGGTTGTGTATGTACTTCTAAGTGGTGATCACAACTTCCCAGAGGAGGTGTAGCTCAGTGTGTTTGTCAACTTTGTGGAAGATTTATTTCAGATACCATAAACTGCCAGAGACGATCTGCTCGGATGAAGAGAAAGACGACAAGCAACTATAGTCGTAAAGCAAATGTTCAGAAAAATCAAAAGTGCTGCTGGTATATGAGCAGGTATTTACACTCTTTGCGGTGTTCACAGTCAACATACACAAGTGTGCAAAATCATTTTGGCACATACAGTGCATTAAAGGCTACAACTACTATTTTCATGATCAAATATTTTGTTGATTAATCATCTGGTCTATTAAATCCATCACAATTTCAAGATATTCAATTTACAATGATATAAAACAGAGAAAATCAGCAAATCTTCATATTTGAGAAGCTGAATCCAGAGGATGTTTGACCGACTAATCGGTTAATCTACTAATAGTTCCAGCACTACATACATTAACAGTGTGCTCCAGGCAAAATGTATTGTGTATGCTATGACAAAATATCAGAATTTTCAACAATCATTACTCAATAGTGGCTTAAAAACTTCCAACTGGATTAAGATTAATTAGTCGAGTCAGTTGCTTTTCAGATGGATTTGTGATTGATTACACGCCTTAACATCAGTATGTGCTCTGCTCAGCATCATCATTACTAAATATGCTTGAAATCAACTCTGTTTTGTTAATACATTAATATCTTTCATCACCAACAGACCCCAACATCTTTACTCTCAGTGCTGTCCTGGCAACTTAACCGGAGAAAGATGTTTATCAGCTTGTTATGTCAATCTCTGCTACCCCCTGCTTTGAAGTTTTTAGTTTGTGTGTGTGTGTGTGTGTGTGTGTTTGCTTGAGCACTTGTGCGTATCAGCATACTCTTGAACAGAGTCTGTCGGCTCTCTTGCAGTCCCAGTTTCGCTCCCACTGAGTGATTGTGTGTGTGCGTTTCCCGCAGAGCAAACATGTTAGTTCGTCTGTTCTCACAGTGGGCAAACAGCGAAGGGGGCTCATGAGCGGTGTTAATGGGGAGAAGAAGGAGCGGGCTAAAGGGTAGATTCGGGAGGCAGCACAGGAGGTGAGAGACGGGATAGGGGTTATAATTTAATATGGAGCAAGACTTTCATCAGTACTTAATACAGGTGATTGCTGGTGTTTATGTGTGTCATGTAGAAGCAGAAGTGGGTATACATTTATGCGTGGGTGCATGTGTGCATGTGTGTGTGTGTGTGTGTGTGTGTAGGGGCCACAGGGCAACCTCGGAGGAACTCCACTAATTGCGACCACTGGGTTTTACCTGAGGGTCTTCTCGGGCTAATATCATTAGCTAATCTGCTGTGTGTTGTCCCCCTTGCCCTCTCCGTCAGAGCCCCCCCACTCTAGCTGCACAACCAGCGGCATCCACCCCCCAAAAACCCCCACTTACACCCCATGCCTGCTTCCCAGAGCCCAATGCAGACTGCTGAGTCCGGGCTTGTGCTGCTGGAAGGGCCCTGCATCTGGGCTCCACTGACAAAGAAGATTAATACCTCAGCCACACATACACCCACACACACAAGCATGGGCATACTCACACATATTCGCGCCCACGCAGCAAGGTACCCTCATGGATCCTCTGCAAATGCACAGAAACACACACACACATTCCAACCTCAATCAAAACTAAAAACAGAGGGAATTGGCGCATCCTACCCTCCTGCCACCCATACTCCCTCCTTCATCCTGCCCCCATTTCTCCAGGCTGTGGACCACTCCAAGTCTGCCTCCCCATTTCCCCTCCGTAGCCCCTCCACCCCCCACAACACTTTAAACAGAATCTCCAGGCCACAGAAAAACAACTTTCTGCTGATGCGACTACTCCTTCATCCTTCCCATCTTTTCCCTCTTACTCCCACTCCAATCACACACCTATGGTTATGGAGAGCACCACTGAATATGAGCCCTGAGCTCTGATGCAGAATATATCTTAGTGGGCTGCAGCGTGCTCCTGATGCCCCCTGTGGTGAAAAAGTCCACAAGGCAAACATGCTGTCACAAGTCTGTTTCACTTAAAACCAACTGCATCCGGCTTGTCCCCGGGTTCAAAACAATAACACATCAGTGATGCACAAGAGTACGGCTCGATAAAAAAGAATCAATCAATTCTGAATTAAGGAAATAATTTACTGTACAGCAAACACATTTGCATTGATGAATAAGTAACTAAAAAAACTGATGAATTGAAAAAAAAACTGAAAAATGTATTTGTTGTTTCATAATTTTAAAAATAGAATGGCCTGTTAAGTTCCTACAACTTCCAGACACTGATGTCCAGCTGACCACATATCTGTTTCAGGGAATTGTAAATGTGAAACTGTTAACACCATAGCACCTAAAATAGCCCTTTGAGAAAGACGAAAAGGCAAAGGTGAAGCACAGAAGAAATGGTGAGGAAAAAGAGGAGAGGGTTATTTCCAGTTGTGAATTATTTCTATACCTCACCTCTGTGTGTTCATAGTGGAAACTCCCCGGCATTCCCCTGGGCGCTGCCAAATGTGTGGTTTGGCCCATGAGAGAAAGGGTAGAGGGGTGTCAAAGGGGCTAGAGGCGTTGACATAACTTCCTTTCCTACCACATTTACCTGTGATGGCCAGCATGACTCAAGCACCACACCTGTCACTGGAGGCCAGGAGTGTGTGTATGTGTGGAAATGTATGAATTTGAGGTGGACAAAAATTTGTGACAGAGTGAAAAGGAGGGGGAGGATATAAAACGACAGAGAGAGAGAGAAAGGAAAAGAGAGAGGCAAATAAATGGAAAAATATCTGACCGTAGCGTTGAAGCAAAGGATCAGATAAAAGAGTGATCACTTAGGCAGGGACTACTCTGGCACATCTCCGCACGCCTAAACGCTTCCCCGTGTCAGCACATTGGCTGCTTGTCAAAGAACAGAAAGAGAGAGCGACAGAGAGACTGAGACAGAACAAAAGGAGGGAATCTACATCAGAAACCAAAAACGGTCAGGAAAAGATGCAAAAGGAAGAGGGTGACGAAGCTAAAGTCCTGGCGAAGTTGACGGTGCAACTGTTCATCCACATGCTACATCGCAAACAGAAGATGGTGACACAGGTGAGTGACACTTAACTAAATAAGCAGAAACAACCGGCAGAGAACTTGCATAAGAAAATGTAAGTTTTAGAGAGAAAAACCGAAAAGGCCTTTACATCAATTAAAAATGAGAAGAAACCAGGTAAAATATTTGTAAGAGAAAGAGATGGAGATGTGCAGTTTGAGGGACATAGTGTGCGCATGTAAAACTATACACACACACACACACACAAAGACTGACGATGCACATCCTGGCCTAGGTATCTGAGAACTCACACACAGTAAATGCCAGTGCAGTGTTGATGCTGAGAGATAATAAATATTGCTCGTAATGTATTTGCTTTTTTTGAAATGCTTTTCTATTACTATAATGGAGAGCAAAGAGCAAGATTGTCGTCCCTCTTATTATCCTAGTATACAACATCACTTGTATCATATAAAATATGTTTTCATTCAATTGTTTCAAAAGAAATTGTTTCTACCTCATACATTCATTTCCTTCAGAAAACAAATAAGATTTATTGTATGAAATCAAATCTTAAATTAGAATAACTGATACTTGATTCCAGTTCCTACCTCATGTTACCCATTTATAATAAGGGATCTTTATGTTTTTAAACCCATGTATAATTTTTTAATCTATATTTTATATACTGTATTTCAATTTCATTCAAGTGTGACTCATGCACCAGAGAGAGTTTACACAGAAATAGCAACAAAAGTGGTTTAACTGATTTGATATCAGGCTTTATAGCTTCCATGAAAATATATGAAACTGTCTTTTAGACTGTGTGGGGAGGAAAAAGCAGAGAAAATATAGGTAATATCATTTAAACAAAAATAATAAAACACTTTTACCATGTAATTTTACCATGAGCCATATTTCAATATCAGAATATAAAGGGGAACATTTGTGAGCATTATAAAAATGAATAACTACAGTGGGAAGTGTCATGATCAAACTTGTAATGTTGTTTGGGGTATATTGTAGGTGTATTCTTCCACTCTCTCCACTCTATCGGACCGGCATTCCATGTCCTTATAAATAATTCATTTTTTAATCTGATTTCCCAGAGCGATTCTCAGTGTGTTAGTCACATATTCAATAACGGTACACAGTGAATAATCTGGCTGTGTATTTCCGTGATTTTCCCCCATGTTCTGTGGAGGGGGGGTGAAAGTGACTGTGGAGGATGAGGAGAAGAGGAGAAGAGCGAAGAGGAGTCAGATGCATCAGTCAATATCAGGTCCCCTACAGGTTGACAATGAACAGATGCATGCATTTCTACTACACATCCATGTACAGTATTACTTGTCTCTGTCATCTGGAGCCTGAACATCAGCGCTGTTTCTCCTAGCGCACTCTCACAGCCACAAATCTGGAGGGGTGGGGATGACTTGTTCTATGATTAATCAATTTCTCAATTGACAATGAGAGACAGGAAATTATCAAGTCCAAGGAAATAAATACAGGGCATTTGTATATCATTATATATTGTAAAAGAAGTCTTGCATGATTATATTTTCTCTTTTCTATTGTTAGGGATTTGTAGAGAAGCAAAAAAATTAATGAGTTTACATGAAAAATCTAAATAAGAAATATGCATAAAATGCCTTATTTCCCATAGTTTAGAATTCTGGTTCTGGGATTATTTCCAATGTTTCCTCACAAAACTAAAAATGTGGAAAAGAAGACATGATTTATAGTGGAATAAAATTCATGGAGGAATTTGTCTTTAATAATATAGGGCAAATATTCCATGGCAAGAAAAAAGCTAAATATATTGTGGACATTTTATCCCTAAAGTACCACAAACTTGACAATGTGACACAAATATTCTGAGTGGTGAAGGAGTGGAAATGCCTCGCAATACCATGCCACTGTCCTTAACCCCATAGTGCCTTGGGCGCTGTTCCTTCCAGCCACACTGTCTGGCCACAAACACACAGACAAACATGCAACTGCAGTTTACCAAGACCTCACAACACAGCAGAAACCGATTTCAATATGTTGCCATTTTGTAGCTCTTTCTTTCAAAAATGTGTATCTAATTTACGATCCTCTTAATATGATATTTTTTCTGCTACAGGCAAGTGAATCCCACAACAATAGAGCTGGGGGTCAATGAGAGGGTTTGCACTGTGTCAATATAAATAAAAGCAAATGCATCAGATGCCACAAAGATGGAAAATTCCACAACAAGAAACAGTGCGTCTAAACAGTGTGCCACAGCGGAGGAATGTGCACATGAACTTCCACATGAATGTTGTGCATCTATGAGGACAGCTAAATAACAGTGCATTTCTGCTAAAGGCTGCATGATTGAATGACTGTCTGTAACCTAATCTTAGTAATGAAACCAACACGGCCGACGCAGAGAGTTAATAGGTCTGGAACCAGGATTTTTTTTTTTACACACTGCTTTTACTGTGTTGAAAGTGAGAAGACGCATCTCAAACCTCCTGAATTAGTGTGTGTGTGTGTGTGTGTGTGTGTGTGTGTGTGTGTGTGTGTGTGTGTGTGTGTGTGTGTGTGCATGCATGCAAAAGCAAAGGGACAAAAGCAGAGAGGGCAAAAAGTGCATCAATAAAGACAGAATTAGTGCATCTTGCTAATTCTGAAACTGCCTAAGCAAGACTAAAATGATATCTCTCAAACATCCAATTAGTGCATTCACTTATGTCCACTCAGCAAGTTTGTTCATATTCAATGGCATTAAGTAACTAAATATGAAGTGATGGACCCAACTCCTGAAAAACCCTCATCTATTAACTCTATTATCACACAATACTTTGTAACTAAGAAACTTAACCTCTGACCATTCAGTAACATAAACAGAGACACAGAGTTAATGATAAAGAGGTCTTGTGGCAGGATGTGGTGTGATTGTAATGGGAGAAAAGGAAGACTGACTCTTGGCTTCAAATTGGATCGCTCTCTGGACAGCAAGTGTACAACACGTTCACATTTGCATGCACACAAACACACTTATATACACTTACACACACACCCGGAGCTGTGAGCAGTATGAAACCTCAACAGTTGGCTGCACAAACCTTGAGCACCCCCTAGTGTTGTTTTTCCATAATCCACAGGGCCACAATGATATAACAGAAAAACGTGTTTTTGACAATGACACACACACACACAGTTGCACACATCAAAAGGCTGCAGGTCAAAGTGCAGCAACAAGGAAGGTATTATTCCTATATTAATAAGACTCTGAGATCTGATAACACAACTTTCTTCAAAAGAGACAACTGGGTCACTTAATGTTTTTTCCATGGAGCATGGGGGCATGCCTTTCTCAAACTCAAATTCTTTCTTTTGATCCAACTAAGCAATAATTTATTATAAACTACAAGAGAGGTTTGTGCTTTGTATGCAACTTCCTGTAAGCCATCACTTAAACTTTTTCCTTAGTTCAATCCTGGGAGATCAGATTTGGATGATTTAATATGCACTTCCAACACATTTACTTATTTTTAAGCCAATAACATTTATATAAATCAGTAGGTTACAGCGCCCCAGACAAAGGCTGACCTGTTTTTTCTCTCAGGCTATCAGGCAAAGATCCCAGTTAGATTTTGGTGGGTTGAGCGTGATCTTGCCCGGCGTTCCAAAGCAAACCCTTGGCTAAGGCCTAATGTGCATTTCCACCCAGGCTCACGTAAATGTTTGTGATTAAAAAGGGAGATATAAGAGCCGAGGCGTTTCTGCAATCTTGCACATCCTAATTTGGTACTGGGGGAGTTAACACACCTGCCAGCTTCCTGCTGACGAGGATGATTTCTCAACTGTTGTTGTTTATGCCGTCAGTTTATGGAGAGGCAAAGACAGTGAGAAAGGTAGAGAAGTCCAGCCTGGGCAAGAAAGAGTAAACACACACACGCCCATACATATACACAAAATACACCTTATACACACACAGATCCCAGGCTGCCAATAACAGGCCATCCTAACATGAACATGAAAATGTTGACTGCTTGATGATTGATGGTAGTTATTTGTGGCTTTCTAACCCTCCTCTTTTGCCTCCACTCCCCCCCTTCCTCCTCTTTCTTCGTCTTCCTCCTCCTCTGCTCCGTCTCATCTCTATGCTGTTGCTCCCCTTCTCCCCCACTCTCAAACAATGTGAACGTGATTAATAATGTGTAATGTTGCGTAAGCGGCCTGCTGTCCATCATTCCTGCATGTCTGACATTCTACAAAACCTGAACTCAGAGGACAGAGACGTGTGCTCCAAAAGCTTTCAGGTAATGTGTCAAACTCAGGACACAGACCTTATCTAAATTAAACCAGGTTGTATGTAAATCATATAATCATCCTGTAAAATATTAACTTCTAACAATTATATACCACATTATATAACTTTTGTATTTGAGTGTGTTGTGCATGATAAGGCCCATACACGTTTAGTTGAGAAAAAAACCTTTGAGTTTCACACAAGCTCCATTTTTACTTATATATATCTATATTTAGATGTTGGTATGGGGACTGACATATAAATAAAGATGTGAATACGGAGACAAATGAATAAGTGACAGTGTAGTTCTGGGTGTCTGCTATTACTGCCACACTGCCAGCTCCCCATCCATCACTCGCTAACACTGTGCGTCTGAGTGTGTGTGTGTGTCTGGAGGAGGAAGAGGAGGAGGATAAGGAGAGAGGAAGAGGAGAGGACATCAGAGGCCACAGTGCCAAGTTCCTCATCCATCATTCTGTAAGACCAAACTTCAGAGGCAAAGGAAAGGGAGAGGGGAAAGGCAGAGAAGAGATGTTTTCTCAGAATGATTCTTTGCTTCCTTCCCCTTTTCCTCAAGTAATCAA
Organism: Siniperca chuatsi; assembly: GCF_020085105.1. Lineage (NCBI taxonomy): Eukaryota > Metazoa > Chordata > Actinopteri > Centrarchiformes > Sinipercidae > Siniperca > Siniperca chuatsi. The sequence goes on along the minus strand of NC_058051.1, from coordinate 19,090,059 downwards.
TGAGGCAAAATGTGCCTGAGTTGTTTCTACAGCACAGCCAGGAATTCCTCTGTTTCTTTTACTCATCCTATTTGGCCAACAGTCATCCTCTTTTCTGCCCGACCCTCTTCTCTGTCCTTCCTTTGGCTGGTCTACAGACAGATGGGGGAGGGACAGAGAGAGGGAGGGAGGGGGGGACAAGACAGGACAGGGCCTTTAGTCTAGAGATCATTACCTTTACATTATTAATGTATGGCCAAACCACAAAGGACATTCACAGACAATGAGGAAGAGAGTGACTGCTTCTCTGCTCTCAACAGTGAAACGTATAGGGGAAGGTAGATTTCTGAATTAAACTATGTGGTGTGCACCCTAACTGACCACACAAGACCAGCACTGGACAAAGCATTCAGTGTAAATTTGTTCATTAAATACTTTATAATATAATAATATCTATATTATTCTATTATAAGGACTAGGTATAAAACCTCAATATTTTCTTTTACCAAAATGCGTACATAAAAACTGCCATGTACAAAAAGCTGACAATGAATGTTTGGTCAGATATGTAATCTTATTCTTTGGTTGGAAAGTTCCTGATTCCAATCACAATTTTGCCACAATTTTGACTATTTTATTTTGGCAACGTTCTTGTTCGACTGATAGTGTTTATATAACATTTAACATTTGCTAAGTTTGGCTTCTTTTGTTAAATTAAGAATATGTTAAATATGCTTACCATTGGTACCAATACCAATTGGTAACATATTGATGCTAGTACAGTAATTTCAAATTATAACCACCACCCTATTATTATAATCATTGTTATGATCATACATTTGTAGAAAAAGAAATGTGTAAAAATGTTTACAAAGTAGTTATGGAGATACTTATTTTATGCATTTATCAAAAACAATGTTGGCATTAAATAAAACAAGCTAAAAGTGAATAAATAATTAAAACAAATGTGTGAAAAGTGTGTGCACATGTCTGTGTATGTATGTTAGGCATAAAGCAGGTTTGGCAGACACTGGTGAAGCTGGGAGCAGAATTAAGGAGTGTGCTGTGTGTTTCATTAAATGCTCAATATATCTTGTGTTTTCTGGATCATTTAAGCCCCATTACAGAACAGTGGCACTGCTTTAATTTCTAAAGTGCCTTTCAAAAGGCATCACCTCAGGCGCTTATTTCTGCTTTCTCACACATACATTTGCATGTATATTTATACACAATTGAACGTACACATATGCAAACATTTGTGCTAACATGCAAGAAATGCAGGTGCCCACACATACAGGAGATAAACACAAAGCCTATACTTTCCTATCTCCATTATCTCTCTGTATTCTTATATTTTAAAGCTTTATTTCTCTTGTTCTCTACACTGTGCCTGCCTTTGTCCCTCTGTGTGTCTTTCTGTGTAACAGATGACAGCCGCTGTCTTGGCTGCCGGACCCATTTGACTTGCCAGCTTGGCCGAAGGATGAACCCCGGGACTAACTGGAGCCAAGGTCAGATTGTCTGAGTGTGTGTGTGTGTTTGTGTGTACACAGGGATGCATTTGTCCATTTAGTTCAAGGTGTTAGTGCTGATGAAGACTGGATGCTTGGTTACAGTATATTCATGGTACTAGACGTTACAGAAAAAATCCTTCTGCGCATTTGCAAATTTGATTGAGTGCTTGCATGTGAAGGTATGTGAGAAGTGTGTGCTGAGCCAGCTGCAGAATGAAGGAAGGTGGAGGTAAGGGAAGTGTTGTTCAGAGCAATTGATACATTGCGAATAAAGTGAGCTTCCTGTCCGGGTTTTGTGGCTAAGGTGCTAAACGCTTCAGGAAACCAGATACACTTGCACATCCTCTAAAGAGATAGAGGAACAGGGTGGGAAGGTGGGGGAAACATGAAGGGTGGGAGGAAAAGAGTAAAAGAAAGGCAGAAAAAGAGCCAGACAATCTGAGGGAAGCCTGCATCTTGTTTTTAATCCCTCCAACTTTGTTGTATTACTGAAGCACTCCTATACCTCCCTATAATCTGAGATTATTCAAACCATTGGCACTTCAGCAGCAGTGATGGCTGTTTGAAATCAAAGAAGGGTTCATTTCTCAGAGAATGCCTTTGTCTTTTGTTCTCCTTCTCCTCTCTAATGAGATGGAATGTGGCTAAATTAGCAGCTGAGAGGCAAAGCTTCATTTAGAAGACAATCAAATGATCCTTTACAAAACACACTCAATATGCATTAGATGTCGGCTTTGTGAATATAGGATGGCCTCCTTATGCACTCAAATGGGGAGGGGGTGTATTTGGATGTTGTGCGGTGGTGAAAAATGCCAAACTGAAATCATCCATCACAATGCAATAAAAAGGCCTGCAGCGCTCTGAGTGGGTGAGAGGAGTGAGATGTTTGTATTGGCCCACTGGGTTTCCCTCTGTGAAGGAGGGAATGTGTAAATGAACGTGTAAATGTTAAAAAATGTTCTTTTTATTAGACGAATTGCATCATTAAATCACATTATAAAAACAAAAAATGCACCATTAATTTCCTCCCCAAACAGCCCTAAGTACATGTCTCTCTGTCCCTGTGCCCATCTCTGTGTACCCCCATGGGGCGGCAATTCCAAAGCTATTCCACTCCATTATACAGATCAATCAGGTTGGGGAGATCTATGAACACATGTTTGGGGCTGGATGAGTCAGAAGGTGAAAAAAAACAACTTCCTAATTGTGAGTAGGCTTGTTTCAGCCAAATAAAGGTGCCAACAAACAGGTAGGGTCTCCTTTCCACTTTTTGCCCTTCCTCCATCAGGACATGAAAGGTAGCATGAATAATAGATGAGGGAGGTGATGAGATCAATCAGAGGCTATCAGTCTGGGAGATAGGAGTGGACAGAGTAGGACGTAGATCTGCACTGGACTAGAACAGCAGACCTGCTGTCAGAGATTGCAGCGAGAGGTGGAGATAAGCACTCTATAGACCGGGGACAGCTCGACAAGAGAGGCCTTAGTGCAAATATATGTACATAGAAGAATGAGAAGGATAAAAGTCTGCTACAGACCCAAAAACACACACAGAAACATCCCATCATAAGCCTGCATCCACACCCATCCCTGCATGGATTGACCAACCGCACCTCCACATTGCACGTTCTTACATCTGTGACAATGCCACCGCAGCATGACAAATGCAAACAAAAGGTTCACCTATTCATCACTGTAGCGAAGAGGGTGGGGCTAATTATACAACTGTGAAAATTATGACTTTCTGTTGTTTTGTTTGTCCTCTAAGAGATTACAATGCTGAGGATGGAGGTGGGGAAAAACTGCCTCGCAGCTTCTCTGTGAGAGGGCACATGAAGGCGCAGACACACACACAAAACAAATTCACACACAAATACAGCTTGTGTCCCTGCCGCCTGTACCTCGTCTCTGCTTGGAGGCATGATTAATCCAGTGCAGAGTAGGAAGATTTTGACCCTAAACAGAAAAGTCCTGTTGAGGCTGCGAGAGGCACTGATTTATTTGGGTACCACTCCGTCCACATTAATTATCCCCATGCAGGTGCAGGCCCAAATTCCTCTCCCCCCAGCTGTAGCCTTATGCAGTGATACACACACACACACACACACACACACACAAATAAATAAAGCAAACACATGCAGCCTGCCCCCATTGCCTTGCCAGGCTGTACTTATAGTGTCTGGGTGGCACAGAGAACACTGGTCCTCACAGCAGTGAAGGATTGCGCACCCAGATTTAGTACAAACGCAAATAACAAACCAATAGCAAACACAAATACATGCACGCAAACAGAGTTTGTCCTGGAGTGTCCTCTCATGCAGCACAGGTTTTCCTGCTTCCACTTCTTCTCTTTCTCTTCCTCACACCCCACCAATGAATCCTTTACTTAAGTAGACATAGTACAAAGGAAGAATACTCTGTTACAAATGAAAGTCGTGCATTTAAATTAGTAGAAGTAAAGGAGTTTTAGAGGATTAAACTCAGCTTTAAGGGCCATTCTGAAGCTACATAACTTTCTACTGAAGAATTAAATTTGTGACTTTCTATTGTATAAGCAGTATTTTAATATTATGGATGGTTCAGGTAGTGCTACATCTAACTACTTCATATTCTCAATGAAACTACAGCAATCTGTTGTATTTTTATTATCTTATCTCATTGAATGTAAAACCTTAATCTGAAAAGTAAAGAGCAACTACAGCAGTTAGATAATTGTAACTGAGTAAAAGTACAGTATTCCTGTATGAAATGTAATGAAAAATCCTACGGTACACAAGTAAATGTACTTCCACCAAAACTTATCTTTCACTTTCTCCTCCCCTCTTACTTTCCTCCTTATCGGTTTTGTTGTGAAGTTACTGTCCCCAGGTGACACCAGGCTGGGAGTTACATCTGTGTTTGTATCTGTGTGTGTGTGTGTGTGTGTGTGTGTGTGTGTGCGTGTGGTACAAGCAGCAGCTCCACCACTGTGCTTTCCCCTAACAGAGCTGCTGGTGTGTGATGTGTCACTGAGAGCTCCACTCATTATGGCCTACATTAGCACCCTACCTCGTCCTGATTAGTCCCCTGCTGAGCTCAAATCCACAGTGCAAGTGTGTTTTTTATTTGTGTGTGAGGCAGAGGAAGGAAGAGCCAGGAAGAGAGACAGAGGGAGTGAAAAAGAAAGAGAGACCTTTCTCCTCTTTAGAATGAACATTGTCTCTTCATCCCAGTGACAGCTTCCTCATTTCTCTAATACAAATGGCTGCCGATGCTGGTCGGCATGCATCAGGGGCTTGGGAGTGGGCCCCATCACTGCTCCTCTGTCGCTCTCATTTATTACCCAGTTTGTTTGCACTCTTATCTGCGTCCTTGCCCTGCCAGCCCATCCATCAAACACACACAGACACACTCGGGCTGACATATAAACACACACACGTCTGCCCGCTGACTGTCAGCACCTTGCCTTCCTGGACATTGAGACACATACATACTAACATACTGCTTCGCGTTTGCATGAGCCCTCACACACTTATCTCCACACCCACATATGCTGCCCTAACAACACACACTTACAAGTGTAGTTCAAATGGTGAATTCTCCCACACTTATTTTTCCTGTCACACCACTCCATCATTGTCATCTGTTCTTTAGCTCCATTTCTTCCTGTACTCTCATTTTCATTCCACCGACACTTTCCCCCAGTCACAAATCCCCAAGAGGACAAATGTGTATGAGCGTGGCATTGATCAAATCCTCACTCATCAATATCAGTCATTATGCATAATCTTATAGATTTATCAATCAATACTTTCACGAACGCCTGGCCACAGCCTATTCTATCGACATAGTGCAGAGGAAAAGAAAACAGTGTGTAAAACAAGCTGATCAAAGAGGAAACACCTTTATTTATTATGACTAGCAGAGGTGCAATGGCCGTCTTGCTGGAAAAAGTTTTGAAGGTGACACGTCACATGCGAAGAAAGTGACTGTAAGTTAAGAAAATCTTACATTTAAACATGGAAGATTAAAAATAATAATAAGCTATTTAAGGAACTATGCATCTACCCACTGCAAATAAGCAGAGAATATCCAGCACAAGCAGTTTGACGGGGTTTAGCTTCTGTTTTAAAGCTCATTGTGTAATAGAGCTGAAATGACAATTTATCAAATAATGGGATTTACCAAAAATTAATCAGCAATAACTTGGTATTTGATAATTAATTTTTAAGCAAAAATGTTAAAAATGCATTAGTTCCAACTTGTCAAATGTAAATTTATGCAGAATTTCTTGATCTTTATTAATATCAATGTGAATATTTTCGAGTTTTGGACTGTTGGTTGGATAAAACAAGACATTTGAAGATGTCACCTTGGGCTCTGGGAAAATGTGATCTGCATTTCTTTAGCCACACTAGTGACGTGGCTTTACGGATGGCAGTGTCGGTGGGTCTCGGTATGTCCACCACTTTGATCCAGACTGAACTATCTCAGCAACTACAGCATGGATTGCTGTGGAATTTTATACAGACATTCATGTTCCCCAGAGGATGAATCCTAATAACTTTGGTGATCCCTTGACTTTTCATCTAGCGCCATCATCAGGTCAAAATTTGAATTTGAATAATGGTAAACATAATAACAACAGCATGTAAGCATTGTTATTGTGTGCATATTAGCCTCCACACTTTAGCATTTAGTTCAAAGCACTGTTGCGCCTAAGTAAAGCCTCACAAAGCCACTGGAAGGTTCAACAACAATGAGTATTGGTCAAGGTGGATTATCAAAATACTGTATGATGTATATTGCAACAAGATCATAAAGACTGTTACAAAAACCAACACCAGCAACACTAATGCTGCATTTAACAGTGCATTTAGCTGTTCAGTGCACCAGACAGCACTAAAGCCACAGCATAGATTTTTCACACTGTCTCAAGGTCACATCACTGACCAACACCCATCACTTTCCAGTAAAATGCTACTTCACTAAAGCTATATTTTTCTATTCCAGGGACGGGTCAGCCGGAGATAATCAATACTGTTAATTATGTTTACTGGAGGACTCACTTAAAACTATGTTAATATGATGCGGAGTAAAATAATTTGCTCTCCATTCAGGATAAAACTTAAAAAAAAATATATATATATATATTTATTATATATATATATTCTTTTATAGTATTCTTTCATATGGAAATTAAACACACAGGGACATTTAGATCAAAAATACCATTATTTAGATATTTTCACATACACTCAAACAAACCACTGTGTGCCCACACACACACAGACTCACATAGAGCATGTTTGGGGGCCAGCTGCCAGCAAATGAAGGATCTCCCTCCCAATTCACTTGTTATTGTGCTGTCTGGGTGACAAGTATACCTATAGAGTGAGTATTTATTTCCGGAATGTTTTGTTCCGTTTTCCTGCAATGATGAATGTTTCTTTTATAAATCCATCGCCAGGCCTTTTAAACCATAAACAATATTTCTCCAGCCCAGATTCCTTGTGCAGCAGTCTTGGGGAACCTTGAGATTTCCAGGCTCTGATTTAATGGCTCGTAATTCTTGAAAGGCAATCCTTCTTCACCCTCCGACGCTCAGATGCACCATCCTTCCGGCAGCTCACCACGCACGGCCTCTGCTCCCCTCTGGATCCCCAGGCCAGTCCAAACGCCAGTTAAAACTACTCAGCTGGAAACAGCACCATGCCCCTTCTGTCACTGGCATTGGATTATCTGCTACAGGCTGAAAGGACAGAGCATCCTGTTACAGTTTTTTGTAGATGTGTGAGTAATGCTACTGAGACCCAGGTTTGCACTTAGGTCCGTTCCAGGACCAGTGCCAACAGGAAGAGGTTATTTGGATATGTATGTCATGTTCTAAGGATATCTTGTATTCTCTTATGTTTGTAATATTGACAGGCATCACTCAATACCCTACATTCAGTATGGAGACTGGTCAATTTGATGATTATAGGGGAGCCATCTATGCCCTTTGTAAATGAAGTTGGCCTTTATGACTTCAGTGGACTTTGTTTCTTGTGTGCCTATGAGTACTGAAACAACACGACAGGATTCTGATCTAGTATATCAAGGCTCAGACATAGATTTACCTCATGAGGACCCTTGTGGACCCACATGGCCATGTGGATGCGGAAGCTAAAAACTGGACTTCAGATTATGAGGCTCACCGTTGGTTAAATGTAGCAGCAGTAATGTGGCCGATGTGCGAGTCCAGGGTTAAAAAGTTGAGAGCCTTGACCTACAGTTACGAACATTGCATAGTAACCAAGCGTGTGGATACATTTGGGCAAACGAGAGATTTTGCTGTAGGGTGGTTGGGTGTTCATAGGGCACAAAAGGTAGAAAGCTCAGAAATCCTGGAGGAGTTTAACATTACGTTTTCTTTGCAGCTGGCTATGAGATGAGCCATTTAAGGTGGTTCAGATATCTGGAATACCATCTACCAGTATTGGAGATACAATAGGCACATACTAACCTGGAAGAGAGGAGTAAATCCATGACAGACTGGAAGGACAGACTGTCTGCTAATACCTTCAGACCCCGCATGAGGAGCTGACAGGATTCCTAGGCAGTTCTGCTTGTACTTCTGTCACCACAACTCTGTGCAGTTTGTAAAAAATTACACAATGTATGGGTTATCATGTTTTAAACTAAAAGAACATACTGTATCTTTTGCAACTGCTAATGCATTTTTTTTAATAGCGATTATGAGCAATATAGGCTGATGAGTTTTCATGATATTTAAATTTTTCCAACTTTGCAATCAACTGTGTACTGATCCAAGGTCAAATCTTACTAAAAGTTACTTAAAACTAAACTTTAACTTAACCACCTTTCTAGATGTCTTTCAGTGTGGTGGCATGCAGAGGAGGTGAAGCTCATTTTAAAATGGCCAATAAATGTACCCGAGCGAGTCAACTAAGTACAAGGGAGAAACAACAGCAAGTTAAAAAAGCAATCATTAAGCTGGTATCTCTAATTGTGTTGCTTCCTCTCCTCATGTATAATCCCTGGTTCCTCGCTTTGCCTTCATTAACAATGGATGAATTAATTAGAAACTTTCATAGGATTTCTACACAGTGAACCCAGGAGATAAAACACATCCTATTCCTCAGACCTCCACCTTTCCTTGTATTTTCTTTTTTCCACTCTCTCCTCCTGCTGCTCTTAATTGTATTGTTTGCTTGTTGTGTCGATAGCAGGATTAATTTCACTATAGATCAGGATTATTGACCTTCTCGTCAATGTTATTTCATTTCTGTAAGGTGCTAATTATAGGGAACAGAGGAAAGCAAATTGCACTGTAACTTGTCTCACTTGCTTTCCAATAAAACAGAAAGAAAACAACATTAATTCCCTTTTAGCTGCCCTCCTTGGTAAGGTAAATTCAAACACTATCTCACTGTCTATCTGTGGCATCTAGGAGGAACACTGTTAGCGACTGCTAGACTTGATTGGTCGACTTTATATTTAAAACACTGTTGATTATAGTGACCCATTCCTATTCACCAAATGCCATTCTTGTCACACTCACTGCTCTTTTCTTGGTTCTCTCACTTCATTTGAGAGAGGGGGAGGGCACAGTTCATAAACAATTAACCGGCTGGATAAGTGATACACTCAAGCGCTAACAGACCTGAAAAACATTGTGTTATAAATTCTGGTAATTGAGTGTAGGGAGGTGAGCATCGGGCCACTGAGACTGAGTCGGCACCATCTTAAAACAGTCGCTGGAAGATCAGGTGGTTGGCACTTTTGCATCATTATCATGAGGGCACACCTTTTGAAGGAGAAGTATGTAGACAACTGTATACAAGTCTTTGATTAGACAATCACAGTCAACAAATCAAAAAAGCTTTACAAGTGCAGTCATTTGCCACCATTATGTCCGTTTTGTGATTGCATCTACTTCCAAAGGTCTACCCAAGTACAGTGAGCCCTAAGACCCTCTTATCCACACTTTTCTTCCTCTCTCCACCCCTCCCTTCTCCCACAGTCCTCTAATGAACTGAAAGGTCAGAGCACTAATAAAACTATTAGCAGAAATGAATCTCTCAGATGTGTTAATGCACTTTTAATTCCTGTTAGCAAATTTCATCCCCCAGCAGTTTGCTGCCCGCTAATGAGAAATAAAACGCCCTGCTCTAGGGAAGGGGGATGGGGGAACGGGTCGATGCTCCGGCTACTCCACAGCAGACTCCACACACACACACACACACACACACACAAGTCATATACACTAACATTGCACCTTACACACACCCTGGATGTGCTGGATGTTATTCACGGACCGAGGCCTGTTTTCAGCCCTGTGATTCTGCAGGGTTAATTAAAGAGCACATCTCCATCTGTTCTCATTCAGCCTCAGCTCAGTATCTCCCCATCAAGCACACAAGACATACACACATACACACACACTGGATCACACTTCCTCTTCTTCCTCTGTCGCTCTTTGTCATCAGTGGAGGGACAAAAAAAACTTGACAGTAAGGTGTTCACCGGGACACAGATAAACATGCTCTGACTTAAGGACATGATCTGGCCTCTCACACCGCTTGTCTCGTGACCTGACTAATGAGGGGCAGACGGACTTGACCTTGATGTCTAGAAGCCACCAGAGAATATCAAGCCATTGTAGTCAAGACGTTCACTGTGTTCACTGTCAGCCCGCTGTCACATGTGACCCTTCAGGGAAGTCAAGGTTCAAAAAGTATTCTGGGCCAGCTTTTTTCCACTTACACGGTGCACATGCTAGTGGAAAAAGGAAAATTCCAGCAACTCAATTCATTAGTAAATAATTAACGTATTATTGTTCTTAGAACTGCAAGTAGTGGACTACCTAGTAGGATACCAGTAATACGTTCAGAAGTCTGATGTCCAGAATATTAAAAATGGGTCAAAAATTATTTTGTTAAATAGTCTATAAAATGTCAAAAATAAACACAAATGCCCATCATGTTACCAAAGCGCAAAATTCTGCCAAAATTGCTTACTTTCCCCCCCCATAAAGATGAAAACAGAAGATACATGAAAATACAGAGTGAAACTGAGAAAAATCAAGCAGAGCAAGGAGATAGAACATTTTTGAAGCTGCAACCTGCAAAGGTTTAGTATACAGTATAGCATTTGCGAGTAAATAATTAACGGTAAACTGAGTCTCAAAAGTACAAATGATTCATTTTCTGTTGATCAAATGATCGATCAATCAAGAAATCATTTCAGCAGGGATCACAGGGCTAATTAATAATTTGCCACTTTTAATGTTGATGAAAGTGAATTTATAACAGTGAGGTCTACTATCATTCTTCTTTGTGTAACAAAGTTTCTTAGGAATAAAGGACAGAAGAGTTAGTGAAGCAATATACAAAACAATTGGTCCAGAAAGTTATAAATATACTATAACAATTGGTGGAAATTGACCTTGCGATTTGACAAGTTGACAACTTGATGGTCACCAGTTTTAATAACTGGACCATGCGAGAAAATTTGGAGACGGGCTCTACCTTCCTTCAACAACCACCTGATTTATCCTGCAGTGACTGCTTGACAGCAAACAAACCAAGCAGGGCTGCCCCAGTTCTAAATGTGCAAAACTGTATGGATGTGACGCCAGTGGCTGTCATTTAAATTGCCTTTCACAAATAAAAATCAAAATGCATTAACTAAATTGTGTCATTGCGTGTATTATTTGTAATTTCACACTACTACAGCTGCTTACCAGTGTTAATTTCGTTTTAACGAAAACTATGATGAAAAACATTCGTCAACTCTTTTTTGACGAAGATGAGACGTTGACAAGTTAAAAATAGATCTTTGATAATAAAAACTATGATGAAATGTATGTTTTGTTTTCATTGACTATACGAGACGGGACTAAAATGTTAGTGGTATAATATAAACAATGCACCCTGGCAGCGAGTTAATGACAACAACATCGGAATAATCTATGGACACACTTTATAATTCAGCAGAAAGGAAAACACAATGCACTGTAGTAACGGGAGACGGAGACATGCCTTGTGGCTACAAATTAGGTGGGAAGAATACAACCAAGAGACACTTGAAGTCGTTAACTGTAGTCCTCAGTGGTTGAGGTAGTACTCAGATATTTTACATAAGTAAAAGTAGCAATACAACAGTGTAAAAATACTAACTTACAAGTCAAAGTCCTGCATTCAAAATATACTTAAAGTAACAAACGTAAAGTACTCATTATAATATATATTATATCACTGGATTATAATTAGTAATGCATTAATGTGTAAGCATCACTAATGTTGCAGGTGGTAAAGATGGGGCTACATTTAAGTACTTTATATACTGCTGGGTACCTTAATCCAAAATAATATATCATAATTTGTTAGTTGATTTATATTTGTATTAATAATCTGAATCTACAAAGTAACTAGTAACTAATGTTGTCAAATAAATGTAGCGAAGTAAAAAGTACAATATTTCCCTCTGAGATGTAGTGGAGTAGAACTACAAAGTAGCATAAAATGGACATACTCAAGTAAAGTACAAGTACCTTTAATTGTACTTGAGTACAGTATTTGAGTAAATGTACTAAGTTACATCCCACCACTATACGTCCTAATGTTAACTAAGCATATACATTTGCAGAAGTTAAGTCAATGTTACAAGACAATCGGCTATGTCAACTAGTGGCAAATCTGCTAGCAAGCCACACTGTCTTAGCCTGGCTGGAAACCAGTTTTTCTCACAATAAAAGTTTTCAGTTTGCTAGCAAATGAATGAATGAGCCTGGCTCCAGGCTAACGTTGGCTGGGTTAATGTGTTAGCTAACGTCAGTTCGCTAACAAAGCTTGTGAGTGAAACATGCAGGGCTTGACAATTAACGTTATAACTTGTCCGGGACAAGTAAACTTTTTGGTCGGATGAAGTGAAATGCTTTATCAGTCAAGTGAAAAATATGAGGAACAAACGTGTTGGCTTTTCAGACCTGTTCCCCAATGCGTCAGTGTGCATCATGTGTTGCTACTGTAACATTTATAGCCTGAAAGTTTATTTACTTATATATTTGGACAAGCAACTTGTAATTATGCTCGATCCATTTTCGCTTACTTTTCCTTACTTCAGTCCTTTCCAGAAAAAACTCATGCTTAACATGCACTGCAATTATATCTAGTCAAACGGTTGTTTCCAAGATTAAGACGGTGTAGTCCCTCATTCGTCCAGGAGTATTCTATCGTAGAAAAGGTTTCAGTCGTAGTCACTTAAAGTAGAGTAGCTTAAATTTCCAGTTCCCGTCCAATTTTTTCACAATTGAGAATGACTTCCGGATGGGAGCCGAAACGTCTTGATTCTGAAAACAGTGTCCAGATGACTACGACTGAAACCTTTTCTACGGTTTCCAAGATTACACAGCAATTTATTTGGAAGATATTAGTGTATGATTTCTTAGCACTAAGGCCAGGTAGGCATACTAATCAACTAATTTTTTCAGCACTGTGATTTTAATGGTAATGAATTAGGTTAGCTTAAAAAGAGAAAACACTAAATAAAAGTTGACTAAAAATGTAATGACTTTTCTGGACTAAAATGTTTTGAGTTTTCGTCGACTAAAACTAGACTAAAACTATGAAGGATAAAAATGACTAAAATGTGACTAAAACTAAACTAAACTTCATCTTTCGACTAAGCTGCCAAAATTAATGTCAATTGAGAATGACTTCCGGATGGGAGCCAAAACGTCTTGATTCTGAAAACAGTGTCCAGATGACTACAACTGAAACCTTTTCTACGACTGCTGCTTACACACAAATTATTTGTTTAGCTCTACAGTTGAAATACTTACAGTAAAACATCCACTTTCTTTTATCCTTAGCTATAGAGGGGGAAGTGAAAAAATAGAAAGCACAAGAAAGCAAAGAAAGGCCCAGAGGGGAGGGGCAGAGACATTCTATTACCAAACTAAGCCTTTTAATCAATAAAGAGATAAAAGATATTTTAATCAAAGACATATTTCCTTGTTTGTCTAATGCTTCTGCCGCCACCGTGCACATAATCTTTAAATGCTGAAAAGGGTGCATAATGCTCTCCCAGAGAGCCACTCATCCATATAAACACAAAACAGGAGCAGTCAGCAGAAACACACACCAGCCCGGCCCAGCGCACAGACACTCCATAGACGCCAAATTACATTAGGATGGGCATATTAAGAGGAAATTGCATCCTGTAAACTAGAATATTATTTCTACACACAAACACACTGCTTGCGCACACACGCACACAAACCATTTTTCAACATCATATTCCCTAACCCTGTGCTCACTGTTTAGTAACAGATCCATACAAGTATTGTTTTGTGCATGAACACACACACACACACACACACACACACACACACACAAACCATATACACAAAGTATGGTGCTATTAGTGTGTGGGTTGTTTGTCGAACATGCAGGCATCCGCTAGCCGTGGCTAAAGCGTTCCAATGAGATTAGAGGGGTAACCGAACCCCTTCCAGGCCCGCTGAACTGAGCTCACACTGGGCTAACAAGTCCAGAGGTGGTGGGCAGGCTGGATCAGGTTCCAGGAGCTAATGGGTCAAATACCAACTGACACTTAATTGACTGATAAAGTGTGCACATTTAGGTGTGTGTGTGTGTGTGTGTGTGTGTGTCTGTATTTGTGTGTGGTTAATTCATCTTTACATTCCAATATATGAAGAAGTTTTTTTATTATAACCCAGGTGTGTGTGTGTGTGTGTGTGTGTGTGGTCCAGGCTGGTACACTTCTTACAGTGCATCAGAGTTTGCACATGTCTGCTGAGCACCAGGGAGCAAACAGCAGCTCCAGTAATAGTGATTCATGCTTTCCGTCAGGCCCCCTGACAGGCTGGGTTCGATCCCCTGCTCAGCGCGCTGTAGCGGCAGTAACAGCAGCCGAGGCAGGCGCAGGACCACGATTATCATCGTAACTGCTGAGGGAGTGTTGGGATGCTGACATATTGATCGACCCTCAGTTAGGAGATTTGATAGATTGACCTCGGACTCTTGACTTTAAACAGTAAAAGGAGGAGGGAAAATCGGGAAGTCTGAGAAAACAATCGAGGCAAAAGGGGAAAGGGTAAAAGAGAGATACCGGTGACTGAGATAGTCATCCAGTGAACTATTCATTTAGGGCTTCAACTAAAGATTATTTCAATTGTTGATTAATCTGCCCATTATTTTTACGATTCATCAATTAAACTTTTAGTCTAAAAAGTGTCAGAAAATATCTCACAATTTCCCAGAGCCAAAAAGGTGACATCTTCAAATGACTTATTTTGTCCAACTTACAGTCCATCACCCAAAGATATTCAATTATAAAATGGAGAAAAGCAGCAAATACTCACATTTTGAGAAGCTGTGAACACCAGCTGTTTATTTTTTCCCTCAATGAATTACTTAAGTGATAAATGATTATCATAATTGTTCACAATACATTTTATGTCAATCAACTAATCAATTAATCAAACGGTTAACTTTGCCCTAACTTCAGTTTGTAAGTATGACTCTTGCTGAGATTCTTCATCACAGTTATGTATAACATTCGCTCATTATACGAATAGCCTAATACTGTCACAACCTCAGTCACATCTCATGACCAGAATAAATTATTTGCCTATAGAACAAGCGTAGAGACAAAATATAATATCCATGAGGCAACATTCCTTACTCCCTGCCCCCATACCGACCATAACGACCCTCAGGCCCAGCAACTCATCAGACCATCAGGCTAAGCCTAACCCCAAGCCTCCTTTGGGCCCTGTGGGGCTCAGGGGCCAGGAAGGACCAGAGAGGGTACGAGCTCACACTAATGATGGAGGAAACCGTGTCCAGTCGGCTGGAGCCTGAGATGGAGCAGAAGACCCTGCACCATTGTTCTGCCAACACGCTGACAGCTGGTGATTTAGGACCGAGGCTGCCCAGGAGCATTATGGGAGGGACAGGAGCAAGGGAGGTCAGAGAGAGGCTCCACAGGCACCCTTCAACAATCCTACCCGAATCCCTCCATCCATGAGATGGCAGAATGAATCATGGCTGACCCAGCGCGAGGCCTGGGCCTGGCCTCTCTCTACCACCCCCTATCTCCTCCATCGACCCCCTCCTCTCCCTGGACAAACATGACAAATCTGGTGTTTATTTACTTAAGACCTGGAGAGAGAGCAAAGGGGGGCAGATAAAAAACAGTGTAAAATCAATACAGAGTGAGTAGTTCCTGCCCTACTGCTCCTCTTTCCTGTCTGTGCGGCTGAAGAAACGCAAACTCGGGTCTAATAAGGACCCCAGGTGGAAAAGGGACGCAGGTGGCTTCAGCAAGCTGCAAATAACAGGAGGGAAATGCAGAAAAAAGGCCAGTAGAGAATGAGGAGCTGGTACAAAATGCACCTAAACTGGAACTTTACTAGTACTATTTAATTTTATTAACTGTTTATAATCAGTACCGTCTCTGGATGAATTACACATGCCGAGCATTGAATGGTGAAATAAAAAAGAAAACACAGCCAAAGTCTAAGCTGTGGGTGATGTATGTGTATAGTCAGAGACATGCGATAAAATTGGTCTCCAAGTTAGAGTCCAGACAGCAAAGCATTGAATCTACAGAGCCTCTGCTCTCGCCACATGACAGGGAGAAAACAGATAAGGCTTGCTCTCAGGGGAGAGGGAGGGTGGCCGTCAAGCCAACCCCCTAAAAAGAAATAGCAGTGGCGAGCTGTCAAGGTTTCTGTCATATCCTACATCAAGTCAGCCGCCCAGTCCATTCCATCGCTGGCAAACCATGCACGCTGTTGTGGCCAAGAATGAAAGTGCTGGAAAATGGGAGTCATTGTAAACCATTTTCTGCCCTGGAGCCCCCACCGCCGCCACCACCGTCCCCTTCATCTCCACCCCTCTTCTTCCCAACTCCTCTTGAAGACAAATGGGTCCAGGGCAATGACAGAGTGCCTGGTCCACAAATCACCGGCGGCCGGTCTGCTCGTCCACTGCTTCCTCCTCCCCCGCTGCCTCCCCCCTGCACGCAACCTCGCCCCTCCCCATCCCTGGCCCCTCCATTAGTCATGTGCACGCGGGCAGCAGCCAGCAGCCAGCAGCCGTAATTAGACAAGGACAAATCGGCAGCCACGGACGAGTCCGGCCGCTAAATAAGGCCCTGTTACCATACCGACCGGTGGGCGGCAAGTAGGGCCAAGGAGAGGACTGGGGTGTGGGAGAGAGAAGCAGGGAGGGGTTGGTACTGTCCACTACACCCTGCAATCCACTTGGCCTGGCCTGGCAACTCATTTATTATCTTACAGGCCCATGGCTTGAACCCACCTCTCACTGATACACCCCCTAACTAAACCCCTACTCCAACACCACCATACCCCTCAACCCTGTTTTTTCAGTAGGAACCTGGTTGTATTCATGTCCATGTTATGGACTGGTCTTATTTACTCTTCTTTCTCACAATATGGTTTGAAATGAAAAGGCCTATGATATACTTGTATGTGTGTGTGTGTTTGTAGCTGATTTTGGAAGGCTATCATAAACAGATATTAATTTCATGAATATTAAACTTTTTTTCTCACTTTTGGCAAAGTGCTGAAAGTGTACAATTCAAGATAGTACGGTTTTCTATAAAGAATCTGAACACAGCCATTCATCTTTCAAGACAAGGGCGAGACAGAAACCTCATACAACTCTCCATCACATTGCTGTCAGTGAAACACCACTACGTCACTTGTTTTTGTGGTGGTCAAACCAACTCTAAATAAATAAATTAAGTAAAGCAAAGCTGGAGCAATAAAGAGCAATAAAGAGGTTTCAGGGTACATTAGGTGTAACATTAGAAGGATAGAATTAGCAAAAATGAGAACCCATAGAATCAGATTACACATGGATGAAGAAACCGGCAGTCAACAAAATATAAATTACAGCCATACGAGGGTAGAGCAGACTGAATCCACAGAGGAGTATCAGTAACAATTGCTTTGGCCGGGTCAGAGCTGCAACACACTCCCTGGGCAGAAAAGGGTTGACAAGAAACTGACCGCCCCACCCCCCCTACACACACACACACACACACACAAACAGCATGCTTCACCAGAGCAAACCTTATTGATCTGCCTCCTAATTTCCTAATTAGTTTTTATTGGATTTCATAATCGCCACCAGGACACATCAAAAGAAACTCAAAACCCCAGCAAGATTTTCTGCCCTCCACAACATAATTTTTTTTTAAACTGTGAAAAGGAAGCCATGTATTCAAGATGTTTGAATTCCCCAGATGTCAGAGAGACCTTTTTTTTTTTTTTTTAACTTCCCCACCAAAACTCCTTGGACAGCAAACACTGCACAAACACACCATTTCTCCCATGTGCAGTAACTGATGTTTAGCATTGCACATTTTCTGCATGATGTGCTGCTATTTGTCACACTTCTGCTCTCTCCTCAGTCACCTCTCACTTGTAGCACTTGTTAAACATACTGCAGTACGAGGTGCAGAAAAATGTAAAGATGAAAGAAAAAACTGACAATGATTCTGGTCATTGGGTGTTTAGTATTTCTACTTCCTTCTCGTAAGTCTTCCATGGCCTATATAACCTCACTGTCCTGAACAAAAACTGAACTATCCAGATTTTTTCATCATGCCCCCTGCTATCCAGTGATACTGCCTCTGAACTTCACTAGCCAGTTGGCATTTTTGCTCAAAACAGGAAAGTTCCTTCTAAATCCTGTGAATAGCATAGCTGCTTTCAAATCAACATGCTGAAAGATTGAACGTCCAGCAGCAACCAGAACTTTCCAAGAACTGAATGTTTTTGTAGTGTTATGTATGTGATGCTGAAAGATATACTGAGTAAAGAAAGCAGACAAGGTCTAGAGGGGGTTGAAAGACAAAGAACATCCAATGTCCTCATTCACACTTGAGGGCAGTTAGCCCACTGACATCTGTTTATAAAGAACTAAATGCACACAAAAACAACAGAGGAGATTTTCAAATTACTGGAATGAGTGTCCCTTTGGACCACAGGCCTCAACTTCTCTGTTAGCACCTCTGCTATCCTATCTATTTCAAAAAACCCTTCTTGCACCATCTGGTGTGCAATAAATGAGAAGAGAACAGGAGAGGAAATGGAAGAGTTAGAAAACTGTGGTCTGTATAGAGATATCCTGTCTATTTACACCACTGCTCCAATGCTAAAACACAAGTAAGAAAACTCGTTTTTTATGCCTTGCTCCACTCGTTAAATGCCGACTGCCAGATGTTAATCAGCCACAACAACTGATTTCCCTGTTTTTTTGCTTTGTTATGGCCCATTTTGAGACAAAACCTCTGGCATGATGACACCAACACAGCAGCTTTTAAATGAGGGCAGATGAAGATAAAGAGGGAAGGAAAGGATTCTCATTGTTATTGACAGCAGAGCACCAGTAACAGTTGATGAGGCAAACCTAAAAGCTTCCTAAACCTCTTCCTTTTTTAATTTAATTAAAACCGTTTTGCTATTAACATAACAATACCCCATAATGACAAAATGAAAAATGAAAAACATTATTTTTAACACATGTATTAAAGGCAGGTTACTTTCTACATGTATTCAAATTAAACATAAAAACAGAAAGAAATACTTTGTTGTGCATAAGAATTCATACACTTGACACTGCAGACTGGGATGAGGTTTGATCACTCTTGAGATGTTGATTGGAGTACACCTGCACGCCAATATAAATATAAAATCTGGCTATATAAAGTTGCAGAGTTAACAGTCGATATCAGAGCACAAACCGAGTCATGAAGTCCAATGAACTCTCAGCGGATCTCCAAGATAAATCTGTGTTGAGAAATAGTATCGGAGAAGGTCATGAAGATTGCTAACAGTCATAAGGGAAATGAAACAATGTTGGAACAACATTGTTGGAACAACAGTAACACTTCAGATTTCAGCCTGGCCTGCATATTATTTTTGTTATACTGGGACTTCCTAAGTAAAAGGCATGTGACAGCCCACCTGGAGACAAACAGCACTGAAATGGCTCTGAGAGAAAGAGGCAAACAATTCACTTGTCTGATGAAACTGATGTATAGCTTCTAGCAAAAACCAGGCACTCATCCAATTGGTCTCAACAGGTTAAACATCCATTCTGTCACCTCCTAGTCTGCATAATCAGTTATTTACTGTGTCATTATAGCCCTTCTAACAATTTTAGAATTGTTTATATTTGTATGAGGTCAGTCTATTGTGCTGATAGATGCTGGTGGGTTACACACCGGAATATTTGGTTTGTTGTTTATTAATGTGTGTGCAATAATTCCACAAAGGATGGTCAAGTAAATGGCCTAACACGAAAATGATACTAGTCATTCATTCATTCATATATTCCTTTGTTCGTTCAACATCTACTACGGCTACTGCACCCAGACCAATCAAATCACACAAATACAGTTAAATGACAATACCTGTATTGAGAAATGGCTATAATGGCAAATGTCAAAATAAGTAAATGGCTACACTTTTATCCAAAGCACTTAATAAATTGCCTCTCATTCACCCATTCACACACATATACGAGCCATCATTAATGTTATCAGTAACACCTGTGCTTTTCCTACTATGGCGAGTCAAAATATGAAAAAGGCCCATTGTAACTTTTTACCTGACCATATCTGTGAAGGTATATGTGATATCTGATTCATCTACTTTGGAGAACATTTTTGAAAAGTACAGATTTTGGGTTTGAAGAATGCCAACTTAGTCTGAATGAAGGGAGAAAAATATGCTTTACAATTTTGCCACCTTAGTGTGGACATTATTTAGCTTGGACTAGGGAAGCTAATCTGGATAAAGGGAAAGAAACACAAACCCAAATACAGAGAGGTCCTTGAAAAAAAACTGCACATAGAGCACATATAACTTCAGACTGGTGCTGGTGCTGACATCTCAACACAACAGCTACCCAATATACACAACTTTGGGACAAGTCTCTGAATGTCAATCAAGCCAAAACCCAGACTTGAACCTCACTGAAAATATAAGAACCCCAATATAAGAATGCCATTCAATAACTACCCATCCAATCTGACCCCGATTCAGAGAATCTGCAAGGAAAAAAGCAGAGAAACTATATAAATCCAGGTGTGCAATGTTGGTAGAGGCAAATCCAATAAACACCTTCTACAAATTAGTGAATAAATATATCAGTGAATACCAGTGTCAACCCACGAGACATTTCGTCACCATGCCAGACAGATCAAAATTACAGTAGATCGGAAAAAAGTACTTACATTTTATAGAAATGAACGCATGTGGAAGATAAAGAGCAAATTTTCTCTATCTCATCCCATCCGTCAAGTTCTCTCATCCACCCCACTCTCTCTCCCACAAATTTTTATACAAGAGGTAAGTCCAGCCTGACGGGCCTCTAAGTGACCCCACAACTTCCATCACACCAACCCTTGCTCATACTGAGGTGTGTAAAGGGGGGCACAGGACAGCAGAACTAGCTTAAATCCCAGTGAAGATGTTTTTGGCCTTGATCACTGTGCCCATCGATCCCTGGCTGATTCCCACTCAGATACGTCTTATTTTATTAGTGGCTTCGGCCTTCTGCCGCCCCATTCCACTGTGATCAATACAAGCATGGGGATGGCCCATATTTTTCTCACTTTTAGTGCCTTAACGCTGTTTAA
The DNA here is from genome assembly GCF_020085105.1 of Siniperca chuatsi. Lineage (NCBI taxonomy): Eukaryota > Metazoa > Chordata > Actinopteri > Centrarchiformes > Sinipercidae > Siniperca > Siniperca chuatsi. Next base: position 19,068,874 of record NC_058051.1, on the reverse strand, counting down.
CCGTGTCACCTGATAAACGACAAGTCCTCCCCAAACACTGATTTCCTATTGATTTCTCCTTCATTCAGCCATCCCTCCCTTCGTCACTCTCCCATTGTTTTTATCTCCAGTTATCTCCTCTCTCCTCCCTCTATACCTTCACCCCCACCAATTTAAGTAGAGGATGGACCTGCCAGCCACCTTTAAACCATTTCAACCACAGACACCCATTCTGTTAGGAGTCAGCTTAGATCAGGTGAAAGGGGGACCTGGATCACCTCTTTTAATGAGAGCTAGTGAAATATTATCCAGAAAAACCCTACCAGTTCACCTTGTTACCTACAGCATGCAATACAGACATAATTTCAAACCTCGGGAGGTTTGTGCTGAAAGGTAGGTTTGTGTTTCTTATTTTCCATCATTACCCACCAAACGGCCCGCACACAAACAATGGTGGAGACCTATCTGTGTGCATGCAAGCATCAACAGAGCAGGCTACAGTGAGCACCATGCAACAGATGCTATGACAACCTGGAGGGAGACAGCTCCATCCATCATCTGCTGAAGTCCTGATGATCGAAGCAGGGTTTGGACTACGAAGGAGGATGCACTGGGAGTTCCAGCAGGGCAACATACAATCCACTTAAAGGGCTCCTATTGGGCTATAACTGTATAAACACATTTGATATGAGTACAGTAGATGGCAAAATTAATGTGGAAATAGATGAAGAGCAGTGTTGAGGAAGGTTATGACTGAAACAAAATGGGGGGAAAATATGCTGTCAACATTTGAGATAAATCTAAATAAACTGCGTCTGAATATTGGGGAAAACAAATTATAAAAAAGAAGGATCGAAGTGGTATCTGGCTGCACTCCCTCTATCTCCTTTTCTCTTCTCAGACTGTACATTATTTATGCAAAATTAAACCTGCTCCTATTCCTGCTTAGTCTGGCTCATCCACTCAGTTACCTCTTTATTGATCTCTCATCTAAGGCACTTCTGTAAATCCAGTCTAAAACCCAGCCTTGCTGCCATTAATGCCATTAAATATGGGTCCCTTATCACCAGATACTCTGAAGATGTCTGGATCAGCTGTGGCTGGACGAGTCTAGGTCACCATAGTCACTTTGTTTTCTAATTCACAGGATAATACAATTATCTTATCACTATGAAACTCCTGTGTTTATTTGAAGTTTATGTCTTGTAGAAAAACAAGCTAAGCTCTGTGTTGTTTAGTACTTGAACTTTGAAACATTTTTAACTTCATGTAAGAGATGAATAAAAAAAACAAACAAATGGCCCACTCTTGGAAATCTGGTGCAATTTCAGGTCCACATATGAAGTCTGAATAACTAAACCGACACCATGAGCATCTGTTAAGGAATCCGATAACATGACCTGGCATCTTTTATTAGGCCTCTCACCCTTTAACAATGGGTTAAGTGATAAATTGACATTTACAGCACAGCCTGCCAAGTAACACTGGGTACAGCAGCACACTGAGAAACTGACCGTGAAGTAATAACGAGCGAGTGGGCAAGAGAAGAGATTTTCTATTAACACAAGGGGAGAGGAGTTGAAGGGGTTGTGGGCTATGAAAGGACCGGTTTCTTGAACAAAACTGCCCCGCTTTAACAGCCACCCCCCTACCCCTCTGCAAAGTTATCAGGCTACAGCCATGGGAGAGCTTGAGCACCAGCTAGTGGTAGTGGAGTTTCACTGCCAAGACGCCCCACACCAAACACATTAATCATGACCAGGGGAGTGTAAAATTCAATCGGCTCTTTCCATCCATTTCATGTGAAGCAGACTGAAGGCCGGCCTTGTAGTGCCTGAGAAAGGAAGAATGAAAAAAGGGGGGAAAAAAGAAAGAGGAGCTCCCTACACTTCATCAGAACCCCTACTTCATAACAAATGGAGTGTCTCTCTGGCGGAGGAGTGCCATCAGAAACACGCGTTCTCTCTATCCATTTAATTCCGGCAGTGGAGGAAGGGTCAGGGAGGGAGCAGTGGGTGCGTGTTCTGCTCTCCGCTCGCCGCTTCCCCAGTCACACAGTAAACTACCTTTTAGGAATTGTTTCTCAATAAGAAATGATCAGTCCATTTATCTGCACCAGGCGGGCCTGTCTCCTCACCCAGACCTCCAATATTTTTCGTTTGACCTGATCAGGGCTATAAACTAGAGCGAGACACTTTCAATTTGTCACCCGAGGAGGCCTCTGCGAGTCCCATGCCACTGATTGCATCCTCCCTCCCAAATGTAAAAATTCCTCCCATGCTTGAAATCTTAGATTTTTTTTTCATGCATACAGCTACTTGGAAATAAAGCCCCTCATTCTTGCTATAAAAAATGTTCTGAGGGATAATCACATCCACACAGCATGTCCAAAACACGATGTTATTCTGCATTAATGAAAATAGTCAGGCAATAATAGGATTTAATTAATTAATTATTCATGAATTTGCAGGTAAATGCAAAAATAATTACAATAACACTACAATATTAAATAACATTGAATAACTGCTATTTTAGCTTATTTGTTCACTTATTAATAGAGCATTCTAAATGACAGTATAAGTCAATATGTTATTAAATATAACAGCATCCCTGCATGTTAATTTTTCAAAACATGCTTATCACTGTCACTTTGCCAGGTTACAAGCCAGGAAAGATGTGCTTAACTGTCATTAAGTCTAAGCAGTGACTCCTAATGTTATGTCAATGACCACACTGAGCATTAACCTCAAATCTCATATCATGATTACACTAATGGATAAAATCCTTTATCACAGTGTATGTATTGTGATATAGTCCATTTTCTAGAAAACTATATGAGAAACAGTTTATGTATAAAAAAACAAAAGTGGAATGTCTGTTTTTGGCTAATCCAACAAATTAAATACCTGAAAAATCAACATACTTCATCACACTGATGCAAAAATCATGTAAAAATCCTGTATTGCCATAAACCAGTCCTGCTCACTCATTGGTTTGCAACATTGCCTATGATGGCCTAACACAACCAAAGATGTGAAGGGATAGCAAATTTATATGGTCTCAGGGAATATAATGTCATATCATACAATTCTACACTCATCATTTAGGATGAAGGAAATATAAATAGAAGATACACTGCGGACCCCTTCAACAAACAAGACCATCAAGAAACTGGGAGAAAGCACTTATTACTGGTTGTTCATTGAGGGGAGAAATATTAACCACATTGTTTTCTTTCAAAACATGTACAAACTTTGTACAGGGGGTAACTACAATTCACACATGACTTGCTTTCCCATCAAACCCTTTAAAACAGTTAAACATTCTTTGAATTGGATGGAACATGTCAATGATTTTTTGACAGCACTGAAATATGGTGAGGAACACTCGACCACGTACACACAACCTGTTCAAACCGCTGCCTCATCCGAGTCACATGCACGCGATTAATCACTGATACCTCCGGCTGTCACCTTGCATGTATGTGGTTACACAACACTAATGGGCAACTAAGTGGAACTGAAAAACTTTAAAATGTACCCTTTTCCTTACTTGTTTTTGTCCTCCTTAAAGACATCAGGTAGGGAAAAGCATCCTTCCTGTGAGATGACACAGAGACAGATGCAGCACTGTTTCATTTATTGTCCTTACATGGATCCCTAAAAAAAATAGAATAAGCAAACTATGTTATGGGCCCAATTCTATTAGGAGATTCAACAGTTCGTGTAACTCAGATTGGGTTGTACTTGTCAACAATGATTAATTGATTCACTGAATAACAGACACCTTGTCTGTTATTCAGTGAATCAATTAATCATTGTAAAAAATAGGACTTGAAGCTTTTGGTTGCTTACAGCATGGTGGTCATGTTTTAATTGCTTGTATTAAATGTTTATATATGCAGTGATGATGATGCTGTGCAATTGCACTCGATATCTCAATAATAAAAAAGTGATATCAAGTATGAAGGCAGGTACACAAAATGGATGTCACAAAGAGCTTCACAAATAATGCAAAATAAAATTCATGATAGAGTAAATGTATTAAAATGTAATGTACTAAGCAAGTCCAAAAAAGTGGCTGCCAACAGGGGGCAACCTGACCATATAAAATGGTTGAAAGTAGCTCAAAACTGGTTACCTGAGATAGCCAGACAACTGCCAAGTATTGAAAGAAGGTCCATATTTCATATTTAGTTAAGTGGGGTATTCAGTCAAACTGACTAATGTGTGGGCAGCACTTTGCATTGTTTCTTAATTGATACAGTTAATGCCTAATTACCGCACTTAATTGGGTAGTTACTAATAACCATTACTGATTAACTGACACTAGAAGCAAATCATTATTTCATTTGACCATTACAGATTGCCATACTCTGTTGATAGTGGAGGGTAAGAGATGCTTTGTTGTAGTCATGCTGAAGTTTAGGCAGATTTTAACTGAAATTTAACAGAATTTTTTTTAGGAATATGCTCTACATTACAGGTGACCCAAGTCTCTAGCTGTACCCATATCATTTACACTTTGCCGTCATACTACATGTCGAAACCCAGTGCCGTCAACTTCATTTCCACTGAGTGGTTATTTCTTTGTCAGTTTTTAGGTCTGAGATAACTGGCCCAAAGACTAAAACCCAAGTCCACACTCACCTCTTGTCATCCATAGTGGATACCAACATTTACTGCACTGTGATGATAAGCACAACTTCTCCTACACTGATTTTCTCTTCTTTCCACAGAAAACAATGAATCTACCTTCTACCACCAATACATAGTCAGGGGATCAGCCATGCTCTTAACATCAAAAACCTATCATTGAGATTTTTACTTATAGACTGTAGGCATGCATTCACTTTGCGAAGGAACACAACTGCAAAATACACAGTGCGATGTTCCCAAGTGTGGACATACTTGTTATTTGCCAGTGTTTACAAGCATCTGCTTGTGCCACTGGCCAGAAAAATTGCAACAACCCTGTTTTTCCCCCCATCTTTTTCTGAATGCTCCTTGCCATCTCTGTGGGAGCAATTACCACACCTTAATCTTAAAGTCTTTTTATGTTAAATGTGTAGCTCAGCGAGGTAAGAAGGCGGCATGCCACTGAAACCAAAGAAAGTAGGTAGAATTTGCCTTGAGATGAGTACCTGTAAACTGGGAGAGCAGGGATACACCTCTCCTGAAATGCCTACTTATTTCAACATGCACATATCTGAGGGCTGACCTTAACCCATACATGATGCCTTTAAGCCAGGGAAAGACAGTCCCTCTACTGCCCTCTACTGGCTGCATTAAGAATTTCAACCTACCATTCCTCAATAATACTTACTGAGATAGCAAATACTGTGTGTAAAAAAATGCTACTCCATGTAGATAAGCATTTACCCTTGCCTTCATTTCCTCCACCAGTTCTACTATGCAAACTCTAACCCTTAAAAAGTTTTTGTTCCTTTTATGTCTGAAGAACAGTAGCCTTCTTCCTGTTCTGAGCCATAGAGCAAATTAGCCACTCAACATTTATATTTCTCCATGTAATCTGACCCAGTGCCACACAATCAAATGTTAAGGCTGGTACAAGCTGCCAACAGTAAAATGTCTTCATACTTTAGTTTGTTCTGGAGAGTAATAGTTCTTACATAAAGCATAAAATATTGGACAAAATACTAGGGTCCGGCAGTGACATGATTATATGAAACAGCAAGTGGCTAACTCTGTCTTATTTTATGGAATTTACCGTTAGCTAGGTAAATGCAGACGAACAGCAGCAACATTACCAGTTTGGCTAACCATGAAATTATGGCTAGTACTTAGTAGCACTGTAGCAATGGATGTGAGTAGCTACATAGCTAGCTAGTTAGGTAATGCTAAGGTGCACTTCAAGATAAAATCTTGTCAGTCAGTTAAATAAGTTGTTAGTATAATGTTACACACCTTATAGACTTCCCATAGCACATTTGTGTTAGGGTAACGACGGGTTAACCTTGGTGAAGCACACACTTTGTTAGCTATTAACTAACGAAAGTTTAAAATATAAACCTATAAGCAGGTGCAATCCATAACAGTTGGGGAGAAGTCACGCGACACACTACGGTGGAACCCCATGGGTGTAACGCAGGTAAAGTTGGCGCGTTTTTTCTTCCTCAGTTCAGTGCTGCGTAGCAACGATGTGCTCATTGTTTCCATTGATGGCTGAAAGCTGTATTGCAGCAGACTATGTTCCTACACCTGTAGTATCCTGAACTGTTGCTGAGAACTTTACCTGCCCTCCGGGGGGGCATGAACCCCTGGGGCAAAAATTAGCTGGGTGTGGGGGAGCCATATTGAGCCACATTCCCACAACCCATATCCCCCAGAAACCAATCGGTATTTCTATGCTGGGATTTTACCATGCCCCAGGCTTGCCATGTGTCAGTTAGTTTGTGATCATTTGATGAAACACAAATTTGTTGAAGGATATGTAGGCCTACCATGTAAGCTACCATGTAACCATAATATAATTTGAAAGGTATTATAAATGTATTAAAACTAGAATTTGACCCAGGGTACCTCTGTAAGACTCAAGTTTAGGTAATAATACAGGAGCCCCCTTCATTGTTTAAGTTTATGGATTGTGCTTTAGTAGTGCATATACAAATGTGTAAAAAAGGAACTGCCACACAGTCTTTTAATGCTAGAATACTACCTGGCCCCAGATTTGGTCTGTGGTAATTTGATTAAACACATTCATTTAGAAATATGCAACTTTTGAGCATAAAACTAAAATACTGAGGGTCGTAAAATTATATTTTGACACAGGGACCTCAAGATCGGGGCTTATCATGTCAGTTAATATTGTGCTTTAGTGTTGCATATCCCCCCCAAAAATGTACACACAGCAACACTAGAGCTCTTGACCTGCACATGACCCTTACTCCTGACAGGAATACATCTTAAACACAAAAAATATGGATCTTGTATAACTTTCAGTGGATAACCCTGTGGTTAACATATTCTCACATTTGAGCAAAATAAATATCTAAAATATTTGTTGTGGCTCTCATGCAGTGTTTTTCCCTCCTACTGTATATAAACACTCCAGTTAGGTCCATATCACCATACAGCATCTATAAATGGAGTCATTTTCTCTGCTCATGTGTCAACAGCAAAAACAACCATTGTGAAGTCACACACTACATCACAAGGGGAACTAATACTTATATACACTCATAAATGCCTTCACACTCAATGATCTTCTGACTCATTCACTGTTTGTGGTACAACAGTGACATCTCCTGGTAATGTTGTACACTGCATAATGTTGCATAGTGCGGTAACAGTAGTTTAGTGAAAAAATAAATCAAAAGCTAACACTGACAGTGCATGACAATAAGGCTTTATTTGAGGATGTGAGGAAGAAATGGCAGGTGACAGTTTTTATCTCAGAGGTGAGCAATTACACAGGTCTACAGATTATGGCTTTGGCTGCATACATACTCAAGAGTATCAGCACAAATGACGATAAACAACTCGTCTCGCAAATGTTTTTATTTGCAATAAGTCTACGAGGTGATCTTAAGTGTATAAGTCTACTTCAGAGTACCGTTTAACATGCAAAGGTACTTCATTTGTATATCCATCGAATTTGAGTTGGTTTACCTATCTACAGTATGGTGTGTTGTTCTGTGGTTTGATTACAGTTTCACTGAATCTACAGTAGTCACCTCAAGAACAAGTTCTACGAAAAATCATGCAGGCAGAAATAAAATTTGGTGACAGTGACCTTACTGGTTTGAAAGCAAGTCCCAGCAGACTAAAATGACAAATCTTTAATATACTGCTCACTGATGCTTTCGGGGCCAAATACCTCTGAAGAAAAACAAAACCATCAAGTACAATAAAAAACAAAAGCAGAAACTGAACACCTGGTCGATGATGTTGATGGTAACAGGGGAAAAAAGTACAATATGGCCTTGCTCAAAACTGAGACAAACCGTTAGAGGAAAGGCAATTATGAGACCATGAGGCCAAAGAGATGGCTGAAATCAGATAAATGCTACTGTTTCTTTGAGGCTTTGGATGCATGTCTGAATGCACTGTATGTCATCACAGGAACAAATGGCACTTTTTTTGTTTTGATTTCACAGCTTTTCATTTACAATGCTTGGGTGCATTTACACATTCCATCTGAAAATGAAATGTGAAAAAGGCTGATAAAGAAAACTGGCACAGAGTGGTGACAAGGCCACTATGTCTGAGTTAGACTGTAGTTAAGTGGCAATACAGAGTGGAAAACAAGGATCAAAAAGTAATGCAGTCTTTTCACAGTATCATTATTAGACGTAGGAGGTTGACTGAAAAAGATAAAGACATGCATTTCCTTCTGCAGCAAATTCCTAAAAATATATACCACTACATTCTGTATGAAGGTACAGAAAGTTTAAGAAATCAAAAATAAATTGGAGATAAAGTGAACCAATTAAAAACATAAAGGCACCCAGGCTGTGGGGGAAGCAAATTAGCTAAAAAAAACTAAGCCATAAGTCTCTCAAAGGGAAACATCCTCACATTCAATTTTCTTCCATTATTTATCATGTAACAGGAAAATACAGCAATTAAAAAAATAATGAAGCCAAGAACCAGGTATGGACGGGCCTGTGGCACAGGAGCCGTTCCCTGGGCCTGAGCCTGTTCTGACTATGTACAAGTATGAATGAACTACATGACCATTCTTGAATGGACACTAGTCAGGCACAGCCTGATCTCATCTCCCACATTCATCACCATTTACTCTCACAGATTAAAATATAAACTACATCACTGCCAAAAAGCAAGACAGAGCTTTCAAATGAAGCAAGTCACATCTGTTGATGTCAACAATAAAAATGTATCCACTTAATCCCATTCTAGCATGGCCACATAGTGTGGTGGGGTTGTGCAGGTGGACATGGACAACAAATATATTTTACATCTTTATATACACAATGAAATGGAGAGGGGCACAGTGGCGATTTGAGAGGGGTCTTCCTGTCTTAACGTGGTAAAAGGATGGCAAGATTTAGAGGACCCGGGACCTCTTGCTGGCCAGTGAACCATGCTGAAAGAGAAAAGGGACACAGTTAATGTTAAATCTAAATAATCCTGTTAGACTATTGAAGCAGTCAATAAGTGGTGGTGTCAAAAGCTCAGAGAATATCATGAAGTAAACAAACAGGATTTAACAACAATATAACTGGGGCTCCAGCCAAATAACAACAAGCTGGAGGAAGGGGTTTCCTTAGTTTGACCTACCTTGGCCTGCTTGTAAAAGTGAGGGGCCAACTCAACCAACCAGGACGACTCAACAGCAGTCACATCACGCATGAAGTATTTTGACGTCTGCACCACTTCATTGAAAACAACCCTGGAAAGAAGTCAATGTAAGATATTGATAGATAAGTGCAGCTTTGGAAACACTTTAGGAAAGTAGGAAAGAATAGTTACTATAACTGTATGTAAATTCTCTGCATACCATACATGTAGATGAATAAGGGAGGAAAAGAAAGCCATGTTAATTGTACAAGACACTCATTAGGAACAGTGCTGCAGAAGAAAATGCACTGACCATTTTGGAGGTTTCTCTCCAAACAGCACAGAGTTGGGGTGGATGTGAAGCTCGCGATCGTCTCGTAAAGTCCTGGCAGAGCAAACAAGTGTGTTATGTGATTCAAAAGTGTACAAAAAACTGAAATAATTCCTCTGCTGGGAAAAGTTGGACATCTAATAAAAAAAAGTGATAAACAACCAAGAGCACTCTCACCGGTAGGAACCAGAATGGTGAATGCGGGCTGCGTTAGCGAAAAACCCAAATACAATGCACTTCAAGATCACATCTGGGTCACCTGTGCAAAAGAAAGTAGCAATGAACATGTCAAATTACCATTTTACTTTAGTTATGTATAAGAGACTGATGTAACAGGTGTTGAGGGCAGTTGAGCGTTGTCAGCAGGAATAAACCCCTTTTCACATACAAGACATAGTATGAAAACATATGGCAATAACCTAAGATCAGGTTTCTTCGGAGTAGCACACATTTATAAGATGAAAAACAAAAAATAAGAGAGCTACCTATCATATCGGCTGATGCGACCCCACATATTAAATAAAACAAACATGACACATACATACCTTCACTGGAAGTCCGTGGTACCTTAAACTTGTTCATGAGGTGCCGGAGCTGCTCTCGTACAGTCACAGCCCGCAGCAGACCCTTATAATTGAGGAAGTGTTCCTGACACCACTGGGAGCTCTTCTGGTGCTGCAGGACAGAGGAAAAGGTTTCATAGTCTTAAACAGAGTCAACTTTTTTCCTGACTTTTGCTGACTTCACAAGTGTTGTGTTCGCTGCCACCGACTGAGCTTTATACTGTACATTTACAGTATACACACACACTGTACCTTAATGAATGCTTCATACACATTCAGCATGGTGAGGTGGTCTCCCTCAGCAACTGCAAATTTCCTGTGCTCTCGGGCCTGCAGGGTGAGATAGCACAAATGGGATAAATGCTATGCTGACAAAGCATTTCTGACAAATATACCACGTGCTCCTTTTGAAAGCCTGTTTTCACTTACGGCAGCTTTCTTCTGATTGGGTGGCACAACAAATATATTCTGAATCTGCATCATTGCTGCTATGGTAACGATCTCTTTGGAGCAGCCAAAGTTTCCTGACTCTAGGAGCATCTTGGCAAACATGGGGCTGAGAGGAAACTCCGCCATCCGCACACCCATGGGATCAGTCAACCGGCCGTAATGGTCCAGACCTGGCAATAGACACACAACTGGTTAAGATTCTGCATCATGTGCAAGGATATCTCAGCTTATAGATGCTTGCCCACATTGAATTTTGAACACTAGTCTTGCAGTTGAAGGACAGTTTCCTTTTTACTTTACCACCCTGCTGACAGGCTTGTTTCTTACCTCCCAGAGCGTAGAGCAGCTCTAGAGCCTGAACCATGGTCTGAGCTGGAGGAGGCTGCGAAATTATATAAAAAAAATGCAAGTCCAACAATTACAATATTTACTCTGAAAGACAGAATTGTGAGGAATGAGAATCTTGTATACTTGGGAAGTCTTGTCATTACATCTTTTAAAGCACAAATACACAATGACTGCATTAATTTTATGGTTTCTATGCATTTTTCCCCAGAGGCCAGGGGCCATTCTCACTAATTAAAATGTAAAGTGCAATTCCTTTCACAGTGGGTGAACACATCACAGCCACCCTGTGGATGCAAAGTGAGCTACTCACAGAAAGGAAGCTGAACCGCAGCACATTGTCAATTCCTAATGCTTTGAGCTGCAGGATGACAGGGGCCAAATTGGTGCGCTGCATCTCTGGCACAGTGGAGGCAGGCAGTTTCTCAAAGTCCTCCTCTGTTGAAAGGAACAGAGGCAATAAGAAACACAGGGAGGGAAAGACAAAGTGTGACAGAAAAACAGGCAGAGAGGGTGGAGGGAGGAAGATAAGACACTTTGCCACAAATGTTAACAATGAGCAATTCCTCTCACAGACGATATTCTACAACACTTACCATCATTCTTCTATTCCTGCACACTAACACATACCTGTGTATAGTCTAAAGCATTTCCCAGGTCGGTTTCGTCCGGCTCTCCCAGCCCTCTGGCTGGCTGAAGCCTTGGAGATGGGGGTAACCACCAGCGATTCAATGGCAGTGCAAGGATTATAGGCTCGCAGCTTCACAAACGCACAGTCAATGACAAATACAACTCCATTTATAGTGATGGAGGTCTCAGCTATGTTAGTGGCAACCACAACCTGGAAAAAAACACAAGACAGAAATAAGTCAAATGTTTTGTAAATTACACTATTTTACCAGCTATTGTCTCTAATGTCAACACCTGCACTGTTAGTGTAATTCAATGTGGTCTCAAGCATTTTTATAAAGATGGTGTCTTCACTTCGTTGATTCTAACATAATATGGTTGATTTACCTGCAAAAGAGGCCATATATGGAAGTCACAATTTTATATCATTTTGAGTGTTATTAATTAGCATCTCTCTCTCCATTTTATATACAGCCTAAAATACCTGTAAAATATAAGAGGGCTTTTCGAGAGATGCAAATATATAGATATCCATGACATCAAATTGCATTGTTCCATGAGTTAAAATATATCCACTATAATCAATGTTAGGAATTTTAGCTGGTTCCAGACCGGACCGAATCACCGGCCACATCTCCGATTTGTTCAGCAATTCAAATAGAATGACAGAAGTGAAATGAAACGGCAATTCAGTCTGATTATCGGGATACTTTTTGGTATTGCTTGGATTTTGGAATATATACGCCAAATAGTGGAAATGCAAACTTCCCAGACTATGAAATTACATCTGATTTCTTCCCTCTATCGATGCACAAAAACAAAGGCAACACATTTACCTTGCGAACAGAGGGGGGCACCCTCTCAAAGACCTTCATCTGCTCAGCGTAAGGTAGACCAGAATACATGGGCAAAATTCTCAGGTGTTTCTTCATGCCATATCGTGACAGAGATCTGGCCTGGTCCTGCAGGAGGGACACCACTTTCTCCACCTCTTCCTGAGGGGAAAAATACGAGGGGCAATGACAAGAAGATGATTTTTATTTATTGTAGATCAGCCACCGGGGCACCCCCAATTAAATGATTAGATTGACCATTATCATATTAAATAAAGATTGAGCAGTATCATGGTCACTAACCTGCCCAGTAAGAAAAGCCAGGACATCTCCGTCATCCTCTGTCTCATGGATCTTCAGCACTGTCTCCACTGTGGCCTTCACATAGTCTGGGACAGGACTGAGAACAAACAAAAGTCACATCAGAGTTTTAAAAAAATGTGCAAATTATACACCATTTCCTCAGACTGGATTACGTGCGTTGACTACCTGACAGTGTAGAAGACGTCCACTGGAAAGGTGCGTCCCTCCACTGTCAGAATGCCACACGTGTCCTTGTTGGGATCCCCGGACTCGTTTAGGTTGAAGAAGTCATGGAATTTCTTCAAATGAAGGTGATATTACAGTTAGTAAAGGGAACTTTAATGAGGCATTTGTAACCGTAACTTTCTAAACAAAAAAGAGCAATTACATTTACTATATAAAAACAGGTTACATAGCTTCCAGCAAAGTTAATTGGGAAATTAGGAAAAATAACATTTGCCAGTTAATACAGTAAACATGGTTATATTTAAAGTGGAAGTTAATATTCCTTTTTTATCAACTGGTATTTTGATACTTCAAAATAAGACGGTGTAGTCCCTCATTCGTCCAGGAGTGTTCTATCGTAGAAAAGGTTTCTGTCGTAGTCATCTGGACACTGTTTTCAGAATCAAGACGTTTCGGCTCCCAATTGAGAATGACTTCCGGATGGGAGCCGAAACGTCTTGATTCTGAAAACAGTGTCCAGATGACTACGACTGAAACCTTTTCTACGATGGTATTTTGATAAGCAAAGAAATACTCTTACTGCCCTCAATCTGACATTTTAAAAGGGATGCAACTTAGTACTGCTGTATAACAAAATATAATGCATGTGTAGATACAAGCCTTTTTAAGCAGAAAGTACAGTAGATGTCTGATATGGCATTTCAGCTGACTTGTTTAATGCTGAGCACAGTCGTGGCCTGATTGTGTCTTTCTTTTATCAGTGCACCGCAGATGTCAGTACAATGTGATCTGACCTGCCATCAACTATTCCCTCTGTCTGTCTTTGTTTCTCTCTTCTCGCTAATCAAGCATATCTGCTCATCTTAATGATGCAGTCACCTTGGCATCCAGAGTGGCAGAGGCCACAATCAGCCTCAGGTCTCGCCGCTTTTTCTGAATCTAGAGAAGAATCAGAGAACACAAAACAGTGAGAATGGAGAAGCAGAGTCAGGGTTAAAATGGAAAAGAAGCCACAACTTTCTGGGATAATTCTCATGGCTAGTCAAGTATAACTTAAAGTTAAAGAGTCAAGTTTAATTTGTTCAACTGACACAATCAGCTGTAATTACCTTCTTTAGTAGACCAATGGCTATGTCTGTATACAGGGTTCTCTCATGTGCTTCATCTAGCATCAACACACTGAGGATAACAGCACAATAAAAGGTTAGAGTGAATCCAACCCAGTCTTCATAACATAAACAAGTTTACATGCCCAATAACAATTTTTCACAGAACACATTTTGACATGTCACAGCAGGAAAAGCATGTGTAAATAATAAAATTAATGATGGCTGAATTCCATTTAGCTGCTTCAGTTTCAGGGTCCTAGTATTGTTCTTGCTGGCTCATCTGTCACACTGTCATGTCTTACTGGGACACTTGAATAGAACAGAGCCATCGTTAATGTTCATAGTAACACCTGTGCTCTTCCTTCCATGCCAAGTCAAAGTATCTGCTGTGAAAAGGGCCTATATAATGCCATCATTACAATCCCGTACCTGTATTTTTTCAAAAGAGGATCAGCCATCATCTCCCGCACCAGCATGCCATCTGTAAGGAACTGAAGCGCACAGGCACAATTAAGTACTGAAAGGAACCAAACACAGGACAGTTTGTAATTAAGACTTCACACATATGGCAGGGGTTAAAACCTTGATCCTTGTGGAGTGAGGGTCAGAGCAGTCATCAAACCGGATGGTGTAGCCCACCTCATGTCCCAGCGGGGCCCCCCGCTCCTCTGCTACACGGTTAGCTACCTATCAGCAGGGAAGAGGGGAAAAATATAGAATTTGAAGCAGGCATGTGTCCTTCAGTGTCAACTCAATTTCATGACATTGGCAAACAATGAAAGGGTTGAGCGGCAACAGTAAATCAGCAGAGGTCTTACAGAGATGGCAGCCACACGTCGAGGCTGTGTCACACCAATCACCTTCCCCTCCGCTGCCCAGCCAGCCTCCAGCAGGTACTGAAAGGAGTTGGATGAAAAGAGAAGGTAGATGAAAAAAGGAGGAGTACAAAGCAGGAGATAGAGACACTGATGTTGCAGAACAGCAGACTCTGCATAAATTAAACCCTAGCTGATGTGGTCCAAACCCTGCTAAAAAACAGGCCACTAAGCATCAAGACAAGGTCATGTAAAACCACTATGGGAGTTAAGCCACATGAAGGGTACCAGTCCACTGCAGCAATGCTATGCCTTTAACTGTTAGAGTTGGTGCATTTGTGCTTTTCAGAAAAGCCAAATAACAAATGCTAGACACCAGTGCCCACTCATTTTAAACTTTTTTTTTTTTTTTTTAAGTAGTGCCAAAATGTTGGGTGGCCTAAATTATACTAACCTGAGGTATCTGTGTCGTCTTCCCACATCCCGTCTCACCAACTATGATGACAGTCTGGTAGCTCTCCACCAAGTATAAGATGTTGTTTCTGTGCTGGATATTAAACAATTAACAAAAGTTCATAATCACCAATTAAACAGACACTCTAGACCACGTCCAACCCGCTCCCACTGTAGTGTTGTATTCATGCATGTTTAGAAGCGATGTGAAACCTTGAAAACGGGGAGTTTCTGTCGTTGTTTCTCTATGGAGAGGGCGGTGTGCGGGTTGAAGATGACGGGGGAGCCGGTGGTCTCTGTGTTGAGCTCGCGCTCCTCTGAGATCCCCGGTGCCTCAGACCCTGGAGCAGAGCAGATGGTGAAGGTGAAGATAAGATGTTTTATTTAAATGTAAGCAGGCTGAGGATTAAAGAGGATGACAGCCAGGGTTTAGTGCAGTGCCCTGACATGAAATGAAGGACCTATAGGCGATGAAAGCCCTCCACTAGTGCCATTTTGATCGCATGTATTCATGCAGCGTGTCGTACTTTCTACCTCTTAGCCTGTATGTTTTATTTTGGCAGTTTATACTTTGATTCCGCAGAGCTAACGTTACCCGAGCTGAAGTGAACTGGCTGCAGAGATCACGCAGATGCTGTGAACGCGGCTGCAGCCAAACATAGACCGACTGAACTATATTAACAGCTGTACGTTAATAAATATACAGTCGAAAATGTACATACAATATCTGATTTATACATTTTTTTCGTACTTACCCGGCTTCCAAAATTTCATCGTGGAAAGGGGAGCCGCCATCTTGGCCTCTACGTCACTTTTTTCCCCCCTTCTGTGTAGATGACGTCAAGATCTGGCCTTTCTTCAGAGATTTTATGAATGATGTCAATGTGTTTGAAAACAGCCGCAACTACAAGTCAGGTGAAATTCATTATTTTCCAGCAGGTGCCAACAAGGTCCAAATAAATATGTATATGTATGTATGTATGTATGTATATATATATATATATATATATATATATATATATATATATATTTGGAAAGTGGAAAGTAACTAAGAAGTAACTTCTTCTCCACTTCATTTATGAGAGAAATATTGCACTTTTTACTCCACTACATTTATCCAACAGCTATAGTTTCTAGTCACTTTGACAATCAGGGTTTTACATACAAATCATATGATCAGCCTACAAAATATGATGCAAGCAACAGTAAATGAAGCAGTTAAAATTAGCTCCACTAGCTACAACTTTAAAATCCTGTTTACACAGTAATACACTTGTAATAATGATCCCATAGAACTCTTGACAGGGGTATTCTGCCATCTGATGAATACTACTTACATTTTGAAGACGTGCTGCTAATTCTTTTGTACTTCTGTGTAAGTAAAAATACAAATGCAGCACTTAAACTTATAAAGGATAATTTTTATTGTGTTTAATTTCTACCTTTACTCAAGTAAAAGATCTCAATACTTCTTCCCCCACTGCTCATTACTTTAATAATGTATCTTGTAATTGTGACTTACAAGTATTTTTATTTTGTCATTTCTACCATCTATTTTTGTTTTGCTGGCAGAAATGGATTTCCATAATATCGAGATAGCAAAATGCAAACTAGGGTATAAATTGCAGTACAATGCATTTCAATAAAAATCTGCTTCTTAGTAACACCAGCAATCAGTCCAATGCGAAAGCACATGCTCTTTTGTAGAAAAGGTTTCAGTCGTAGTCATCTGGACACTGCTTTCAGAATCAAGACGTTTCGGCTCCCATCCGGAAGTCATTCTTAATTGTGAAAAAATGGAACGGGAACTCAGAAATTTAAGCTACTCTGTGTTACATAAGCCCTGCCGTCAGGAAGGAGTCTACCTGAGTATCTGTTGATGGAGCCGAAACGTCTTGATTCTGAAAACAGTGTCCAGATGACTACGACTGAAACCTTTTCTATGATAGAACACTCCTGGACGAATGAGGGACTACACCGTCTTATTCACATGCTCTTTTAACAATCCTTGATATAATCATCTGACAACGCACTACAATTTCTTCTACATTTCAATAAAAATAAAAAAAACAGATACCATCTCATTGAAAATGGAGGCCAAATAAAGCCCATGTTTAATGATTCCCAAAAGATTTGATCAGAAAATACAATCCTTTCAAACACCAGCTGCATATCTAATATAACAGTATCATCACAAGAACTTTGCAAGAACTGTTGTTAAAAGTTTGTCACTATAAAATACTGAGAAATATGTTACATCAAACAAGATATAACATAAGTACAAATGAATCTGTGTAATACAAGGTGGATTTGACAAAAGGGACATTGTACAGAATTTACAGACACATTTAAATTAATTTCAAAACAACAGGTAAGACTTTGATCTGGAAGCTACATGTGAGAAAAAAAAAAGAAATTTAAATTATTTCTACCTTCCTAACTAATGCCATTAATAAATGACATCTAGATATAAGAACAGCAAGTCATGGCAGTGCACAGATCAGTTTCTAGCTTAACTCTGAACATTTGCATCTGAAAATGGCATGCTTGTTTCCTCCCTCTTTGCTTTGAGGAAAAATTTGAACAGAGAGATGACTTAGATGGTTATTAGTTCCTAACTGAAGTAACAGCGCATTGATACTACTGGCAGATACTGGCATCGGGATTGGATATCAGCTGATGTGTATCATACCACCAGCATTTGTTTTTTAAGTTAGCACGGGTGAGATTTCAGCTGTGGTTAGCTACAGTTCTTCGCATTTGTTGGACACCAGACCCTTTAGAAGAACAATTGACAGATTTCATTTTATTATTATTATTAATTATTTATATCCGGTGAGCAAAAAAAAAAAACAAAAAAAAAAACTAAGCTCTGATTCATCCATCAATATTTCATGAAAACAGATGACTCCACCCTTAAAACCACAGACACATACTGTAGCGTGTAACCTATAACTTTCTTTACTGCCATGACACCTTTTTAACTAATTATTTTGTCAGGGGCAGATTATTTTCTTAAAAAGGCAAACACTTAATTTTGGAGTGAAAGGGGTGATTTAACAGTGAAGCCTCAGAATTAATCCTTTAGTGGCAATTTTATACATCCAACATGCTACATTAAAAAGGTAAAACTTAACACTTGTGAACTGATTGAACCCTAATGACTATATAATGTTTTTATTGCTCATTTCCTGTTACTTAAGTGACCAGCTCATGAGCAGTGTAACTGGGATGAATGCACATACTGGTTGCTATCTTTACAGTCTAAAATCTGTGCTCATGTCACTCTTCTAAAACAGAAGAAAGGCCTGTAGTAAACCAACAAAGACTCAGATTTACATCAAGGTACTGTTCCATGATAAAGCGAACTGCAACCAATCTCAGCTGAACTATTTGCTTTCTGTATTAGTTAGTGTTTTGTCAGAGATGACGACAATTAAGTGAGGAAGGAAATATAACATACGGGGAGTGTAATGGAGGGTGCCTCAAAAAGGAACCCCCCCAAATTAGAGAGATGTACAGTATTTGAACATGTTCATCACGGTGGTCTTGCAGGATCTTGTTAATCGAACTAGGATTCCCATGATGTACTGCACACTGAAAAGTCATACTGTATGTAGGAGTGTAGACACCCCTCAAGCCATGGAGTTCCTTTGTCTTGACAATTTACTTCAACAGAAATGTTTGTATTTAGTGTCCTAAGGATTCCTCTCAGTCATAATGTAGAGCTGTGTAAAAGATTATCCACACCACCTGGTAAAACAGAAAAAAAAAAAAACGACCGATTAGACACTAATGATCAAATCATATGCTTCACAAACAGCAGACAGAGTCATTTCATAGCACAGTGAACTCAGTACAAACTGACTAATGACAGGCTAAACTAACAAAAAACACTAGCTAACCCCAAACTCTGAAATCTGATCTTGAAATGAAAATTAATATCTCATGTATAACGGAGAACTTGTGGCACCTATACACCGTACGATAACAATAATCTTGCAAGTTTATTGCATGTCACACTGTTCGAAATGGGTTTAGTGAAATCTTGGTCAGATTCTGTGTCAGACTGTACAACATCAACTTTCAGGCATGTCAGGTGGGACGATGAAGGCCTGGTCAATTGTAGTGCTCCGATTTAAATAGAAAATTTAAAAAAAGACATTTCATCAAATTGCATCATTCATCTGCGTTTGCCTGCCTGTGTTTTGAAAATGTAGGAAAACAATTAACAGTCTTTGGCCATAGCGCTGGCCTGCGCAATACAAAAACCTCAGAAGAATCAAATGCAGGCCTGGTTGTGGCCAGAGAAAAGACAACATGGAAGGCCACTTCTCTGAGTGAGTTTGAGGTATCCATGTTTTTTTGGCAGTAGCATTACGCTAGCTCGCCAATGTATTCTGACACCAATTCATGTCCTATTCCAGTTAGTTGCAGAAGCTCTAAATAGGCCGTCAGTGGACTTGTCTCGACAACCAAAGATTTCACCACGTTTCACTCATGATTGTCACCTTTCGTCTGGGACAGCCCAAAATCGCACCCTGTAAAAGGCCAAGGGGTCGTTCATTCTTACATCTATGGTGTTCACACATGTGAGGTACTTCTCTGTGTGAATTGTCTATGTAACTGATGCAGTGAACTGCAAAGCATTAAGAATCACTAAATTAAACTTTTAATTTTGATGTTGGACAAGCTTTAAATCATGAAATGCGATAAATTAAAGATCCTAAAAATGTCCAGTCTTTGATTGGTGCATACTTCCCTTTCTCCCTCAACTGTTAAAGTTGACACAGTGTAGATTTGAAATGTGAATTTGAAATTTCTATCAGTATTTTAAAGATAAGGTCCCCTGTTTCTAAAATACAACATTCATTTACAACAAGACAACATACTGAGCATGAAAAAGTGTAAGTTTTTAGCAGTCTTGCATAGACTAACACAGAGAAACAACTGGTCCATATTTTGAACCTGTACTTCTAAAGACAGCCTAACTGAATTTACCACACTTTTCAAAAAGCCTATATGTTTCCATAAATATTAGCATCCCCACCAGAAACAGAGCAAAAGATGTCATGAAGCCTTCTTTGGTGAGTTCCCACGTGCCACCATACTCTTCCTCATCAATCTGCTGAAAGCTGCTGAAGTACACATACAGGACGCCAGCGTTGATGATGCAGAATCTAACAAGGCAAACACATGAAGATGTTAACTTTTCAGGGTTTTCTTTGGTGCAATGAGATATGAAGAAACCTCTAGGCTCAGTTAAAGATGTAAGGTTGGGACAGGCTGCACAGAATACTTACATGGCTATTCCCAGGAATCCTTTCAATGGTGCAACACCCCATATCACACCAAGGATTACTGCAATAATTTGCCGAAGCCAGTAAATCACATCTAAAAACTCATCCTGTAAAATAAAATACAGAAACTTGATTGAAATTATGTAATGCCAAAACTCACTTTAGAACAATACCACACTTACAAGCATTAGCCTTATAATCCTCTTTATTTCATGTTCTTTTTCTGATGTTTTCTATGTAGGGAATGTATTTTATGGTGTGTGTATTATGGAAAAGCATGTCCAAATCTAGCCCTGATGCAGGTAATCAAGGTTAGTCCAGTTATAGTCCCTTCAACAGATATAAACACAACAACAGACAAACTGTTCATAACAGGAATGCATAATCCAATGTTTTGACTAAACAGCGAGATGTATTGCCAGTCTGGTTCTCCTTTGAAGAGTGTCTCTCGTGACACTGACCTCTGTGCTGTTGGTTAGTAAATTTACAGTAGCTTATGGTTAGGTGTTACTGAGATGACAGGTGGGGTTCAGGTTGAGGTAAACGCAAATTGATTGGGAAATACACTTTAACACAACAAGCTTGCGAGAGTGACCATTAATCAATTAGCCAATCAACAGTAAATTAACTGAATACTATTTTGATAATCGATTCATGGTTAGAGTTTTTCAAGCAAAAATGCCAAGCATTCTCTAGTTCCAGCTTCTCAAATGTGAGGAATTTGTCCCTTTTTTTTAGCTTTTTACAGACTAAACATTAACACTAATTAATTAATTAAAAGATTAACAGATTAATAGACAATGTGGCAAATTTAAAAAGGCATTTAATTGACTTGATCCCTTAAATTCAATGAGTAAGGAGTATAAAACCCAACACCATTTACATATCGTCGACTTCCTTAGGTAAGGTATTCCTTTCGATGTGACAGCTAACCCAGCCAAATCAGATTAATCATTAGCATGGAAGCTAGCTCCAGATAGCCGTCTTTATGAACACCTGACAACAAATTAGGTGCGCTGAGAACTTCGCGGCAACTTATAGCGACAACAATATAACGGCAGGGATAAATTTTAGAGTAACTGACTGACCTTCTCTTCCCAAACAGCATTACTGTTGAAGGCTTTGCTCCATGTGGACAGTTTTACACCCCCATTCAGCAGATGACTTTCTTCTTTCCGCTTTATACTGCTCGTCATTCTTTGCTGTTTCCTTCGGCTACAGACGTCGAAAAGTTAGAATCTAAATCTGATGACACCTCAAGCTAGAGTTGAGTCTCTAGCGCTGACTAGGGGAAGAAAGTACTTGGAAATACTTTAAGGTGTTAAGGAACTGTACACTCCGCTGATCTGACTGATTTCAATCGCTAACCGAAAAAGGCCATCGGAGCATGCGCAATATCGTTTGACCCCAGCCACCAACAGCCAATGAGAGAGTGCGACGTTTCTGCGCCGCTATTGCCAGAAACTACATAAAATCTACAGCGACCCCCAGTGCGCAAGATCTGTAAAGGTTTTCAATATTAGCCACAATCAAGTACAGTATTATACAGGTTTATAATAAGTATAATAATTCAGTATGTAACAAAAAATGACAACGAATGGTTTTCACATTACGACATATTATTCTATAGTGAAAGAAAAACAAAAATAAACGGGCATGATGTGTTTTTGTACTGTATGCCACATAAATAAATAAAATGATCACCTTGTTATGGCAAGAAATAGTAGAATCTGATAGTAGAATTTGATACAGTCATACATCTCCATCAGACACAAAGCATTTCCACATATAGGCTTATTACATTATATAAGGGCTGCAACTAATGATTTTTTCCCCCAACCACCAGTCCATAACCCAAATATATTTAGTTTATAATCACAGGAGACAAAGAAAACCAGAAAGTACTTACACTTGAGAAGCTGGGACTGGAAAATGTTGGCATTTTTTCCTTAAAAATGACTGAAAACAATTAATTGTTTATCAAAATTGTTGCAGATCAATTTTCAGTCAATTAATGGATTAAATGACTAATCGATGCAGCTCTACATTATATACATATCTCAAAAGGATGACAATAAGCAACAGGTGTCCAGACAAGGTAACCATGTATTCACATTCAGTGGACAATGAAGTAATCATCAGCCACAGGTGAGAAAAGTGAAGCAATATGATTAACAGTCGGACAAAATCCCAAAATATGTAAAAGATGTTAAAAACAATTAGAGGAAGAAAATGTATGAATACTAAAGAAATTTAGATTTTGAAAAAAATAAGATGAGATATAGTTTACTAATAAAATGCAATTTGTAATGATGTTGCATGATGAAGCAACAGTAATAAGAAAAGAGATCAAATCCAAATTAAAAACAGGAGGCAGATTTTAAAGGAGCTCAGTATGGTTTAATATGTTGCTCCATGGTTTTCCCTCAGGCTGTGACATGCTCTGCTATAGTTTGCTATATGTCAATTTCTTTCCCCCCCAGTAAGTATTTCATTTATTTCAATTTTCCCTCTCTTTCTCTCTCAGCCCCTATATCAGTTATTATTCATCAAGTGGCTTATTTTGAATACACATTATATTTGGCATGGACTACTGTCAATACATTAATTCAATTAATCTTTTTTTGCAAACTTCCTTTCATGTGAAGCTGCTGTCATTAAATAAATGTGTTTACAACATTATGGCACATGTCACTGCAATATTGTTTGCTACGGTCGAGCATTTCATTAGATACCATGAAACTTAACATGAACCTTGCATCTTTTGTGGCGTCAAAACATACACAGCTGTTCAGCGGATGTAAAAGTATTTCCCAACCTGGGGGTCGGAACCCCTCCCAGGTGTCGAAAGAGAAATGAATCTGATCATGAGATGATTAATGGGACAGGAAAGAGGAAAAATATTGTTCTGATACTCAAATTTAGATTCTTTTTTCTGACTTTTCTCTAATCTTTGCTTATTTCATGTGAAATACTGGAAAGTTTGACTTCCTCAGGCCTCTAAAGGTTATTCAAATGAAACAATACTTCATTTTAAGGGGTCACCAGCCAAAAAAGGTGAGAACCACTTTATCTTATAGGCTACAAATATGCACAAAAGTTGCATATTTCCTGAAATAGTAGCACGTTTGTCAGACTTTTATATCGATTTTTTATGGAATAAACAAAACAAGGTTTTATATAAACAAAAAAATCACTTAGCAAATGTTTGAAATAATGACATTAAATAATATGGCCATTTTTATTACTGACCCTTAATGGATGCTCGCTTACTTTATGTTTCATTGCATTAAACACTAACCTGTCCTGAAGTGTTTTGACAGTCATTGAGATCTTTCTTTCATTCTCTCTGCTGTCCAACAGAGGTCCTCCTTTATGATGGTGAGTGTCACTCCACTTAGTTAAAGTCTTGTCTTGCCCCATCCTCTCCTGCTCTACAACTCTGATTTGAGAGGACCACAATTGCTTGACCTTAACTGAATTGATATATTACTTAATGAACTGGTATAATTGGAGTGATCTGGTCAATAATGTGATTAGAATGATTCACTGTGTGGTTCTAAACATAGCCCCAGTCCTAAAACCAGTTGGACAAGTATGATATAACGATTGACTTGATCAATGATTGGTTAAAACACTGAAAAGGAACAGGCAGGTTCACAATATGATCTCACATGTGGAAAATTAAACTAAAACTAAGTTAAATTAGGTCATGATAGCAATAAATCTTATACTTTTGTACATTTTTATTAAACAGAATAAAATGGCAAACAAATAAGTGTTCTCACACTTGGATACTGATGATATTTTAATATATTTCTCAGCTCTAGGACATTAGTATTTGTATGTATTTTGTTGTGATATCAGGAGTAATATGCTGGAGTCAGTGTATAAATATTCTTAACCACCAAGATATGAGATACATTAAGTGTATAACAGTTTCTCTTTTGAGTCTTAAAACTGACCCACTACGCATCTTCCTGAATGAGTCATTCAGGAAGATGTTGGGGATGTGTCATCATCTTTAATTTTAATCTAATTGCATGCATGCATAATAAACAACTTAATGGAAAATCAATAATAGTCGAAGTCTTATATGTTTTTGCACTACTCAGTAGTAAGTTCACAGTTACAGTGACCCTGCTGCATCTGCTATGATATTACTATGACTATGAGGGGAAAGTAACCACATGAGCTCTTGCTACAATTAATGATAACTTTTTCATCTACACATCCTTTTTGTAGAAGGCCTACAGTTGATTTTAAGATGTTACTTTAATTTAAGTAGATTTCCGTTAAAAATATTGTATGTTGAGAGCATCGCTGACTATAACTGGACTTACAACTGAATTACAATATCAACTCCATACTCTATTATTACACAATCTTGTGGCCCTATCTTTTAGAGTCAAAATCTGACTCTAGCAACTTTATTTCTTTAGTTTATATTGTAGTCACATCGTGCAGTTTTCAAAATAAATTTGTGTTTTATTAACATTATGTGCAAAATATAATGAAGCTGCCATCTATGAGGCAACAGGGACAAAACAGCAAGGATCATTACATACTTAGCATGTGAATGACCAGTGATATTTGTATAATTTTGTTTATTAGTAGGTCTATAGGTTTACGAGCTTTCTCTACGTGTAGCCTACAGAAGTTGTTTGGGTAAGTTCGGGGGTGGATGCGTGATCACGTTAGATATACTGCTTGTACTATCTCTTTAAGAGAGGTCACCTGGGAGGGGGGACAGGTGTGAGTTATTGTTAAATCACGCTTAACCGGGACAAGGGAAGTTTTCGTCTCTTTCTAAAACTTGACCGCGACCCCTCTGTATTGCTGGGTCATAGTCAGGACGGGATGTCTAACTCACTTCTGCTCTCTTCTGCACGGCGGAGCTCGAGCTCTCACGCCAACTCCACCGTCAGTGACGTCTGCGTCACGTGTCCGTCTCTTCCCTCGGTACGTCCGTCGTATTTTCCTCCCCTCCACTGCCTGCTTTAACAGTGAGAGCCAGTCGAAATAAACAAGCGCAAAAGGGGGGACCGTTGGAGGGACCGGTCTGGTTCCAGTGTCACGTTTATCACCAGCCGATGGACAGAGGGGGCTTACACCTATAAGTTGCCATCAGTGAAGCCCAAACCTCCCGTCAGTCTCTGGCTTCACTAAGCCCATATCATTGTAAAGTTTTAAAATCCTGCGCTGCATACACTGAGCTCCGACAAAGCGAGGTGAGTGTGGTTTTCTGATACACATTTATAGAAGTGTTTCACCTCTCTCAAACTTGTGTGAGCTATTGTGGAGCCTTACCTTTGCGGGCTGCGCTGCTTTGGCTCAGCAGTGCTGGCCAGCTGCATGTCGCCTGCTTAAAATGGCGACAGCCAACGGGGGGAGAGAGAGTAGTTTTTTTGGGCTGGGGGCTTGCCTTTTCCTCCACTCTGAATTGGTTAGAATGTTTAAAACCTACAATGCGGACAAGCCTATTAAGTTGGGACTCACTCCGCCTAACTTGAGCGGAAGATGAACACACATCATTTTCGGAAATGTTTGACGCTGCTGCGCTCAGGGACTAACGTTACAGTCCAACCACTTTTGTGTTTGTGCTATTTCACAAAATACCGCTATTCGCTCACATTTTTAGAAACATATTAGTAGCAATCAGATGTTGTCGGTTTATATTAAAGTCAAACCTGTAATGTTTTTGCGCAGGCAGTTACCCAATTTCCCCAATTCCTCAGTATGTGCTATGAATGAAGAACTTACCTCCTATCGAGTATGTTTTGAGAGTTGCCCTAGGGAAATTCTACAAGTAATTTACTATGCTTTATTCACGAGCTTCTGTTATTAGGCCTACATTTTTTTATTTTTGTCAGGAGCTGACTGCCCCCCTTTCATAAACTATAAGTAGAGTTCAAGCTTTATTCCATGTTGCCTAACAATCAGTTATGAGTTTGCAAGATGTTGCCCTGGTTATTTATCATGTTCGTGTTGTCATGAGTGTGTGACTCCAGGGATTAGAGCAAAGCTTTCCCAGACATCTAGTTTCCACGTGAGTCCCAACACGTGGACATCAGAGTCCTAACAGCTGTACAAAAGTTTGTTGTTATTATTATTATTATTATTATTATTATTATTATGCCTCATCTTGCTGTATTTTTATGTGTTGCTGTGGTGACGCTTGAGCTCAATGGCTGTACATCTCATTGAATAGTCCCCCCCGCCCCTCTTTCTCCTCCCTTTCTTTTGTTTTTTCCCCTCAGTTTTAGGTTTGCAGCTGGCACAGGTTGAGTTGCTTTGTATGAAAGGATTTATCAGTACACCACTTATTGAAATGATATTTGCGGCTTGCACTTTTGTTCCTATCGCATCTTGAGAATCTTTTTGTTTTGCTTTAATAGTTTCAAATGATCAGGTGATGACTTAATGAAATGGAGCAATTCTTTGTGTGTGTCAGTCCTCCAGCACTTTTCATCAGTGAGTTTCGTCTGCTCTGTGTTGACTCCATGTAATGACAATTTACGTTCATATCTCTACCAAGTGTGACCACAAAAACAGAGTCAGCTGCTACTCAAGAGCCTTTTCACAATCTTGAGGGAGAGCAGTGCGATCCACTCACACGTCTGGAGCGAGCAGGTTTGGGTCAGCAGCAGTAGCAGCCTCTTGCTCTGCTTGGCTGGTTAACAGCTTGTGATGTCAGCCATTTTAGGTTGGACAGCACAGAGCCTGGTGCTCCGCCATTTTTCTCTCCCTCCCCTCACAGCAACCCAGTTTTTAACGCATGCATTGGCAGTGGCCACAGCAATGCAGCCGTTTTCAAACCCACGCAGCCATCCGCTCCCTGACCTGAGAGCAGCCCAAATGGGACTCAGGAGCAGATGGAATGGCGCTGTAGGAACACTGTCATTGAGGTTTTCTTATTGTTGCCAGTATCGTATAAGGACCGAAATGATTGTGGAAAGAAGTTCAGATGCACAAAACATGTAGCCTAAGCGTTTAGAGTGGTGAGCTGTGTTTGTCAGAAGAGGTATGAGTGAGTGAAACCCTGGAGTTGATTGACAGTAGGTGGCTAGTTGGAGCCATGTCTGTTTAAGGTGGGAGTAAATTAAGTAACTGGCAAGGCGTATGTGTTTTAGGACAGATGAAAACATAGCGAAGGATTTCTGTTATGGTACAGAGCAGAAAAAAAGCTAAGGGTTTGTGTTTTGGAAAAGAGACTCGAAGATGGCGAAGGGTTTGTGTTTTGGTGCAGACTTGATAATTAGCATGAATACATATGGGGATATAGGTGGTTCTTCAGTCCTCTCTGAAAGAGACTGCATCTGCCAGATTTTCTTTATGTATCCATTCCTGCAGGCCAAACACAAGAGAACAAGGAACAAGGCAGTAGCCCGGGCAGATGTCTGGACAGGGACTCAGGCACTGCGTTAACAGGAAGAGACGGCACCAGCTCTAGCCAATAGCGTGCCTTGGTGATGGCGACCACACCTAGCTGGGAGACATCAACACCGCGTGAGGGAGGCACTGAAATAGGAGCAGGGCAGGGACTCTCCAAATACCACTCACAGGGGTGTGTGGAACAAACAAGTCCTGCTAGAGCCAGGGACTGGATGGCATAGGAGATGTGTGTGTGCGTGTAGGTCTGAGTAACCATGTGTGTGCGTGTTTACCCACACGCATGTGCTTAAGAGAAATGAGCTGGTGGGAGAGAGAGGGGGTAGGAGGTGGTTGCCATGGGGACAGTAACACACCAGTGGCGCTGCCGACCTGTCTCCCTGGGCCAAACTTGCTCGGAGAAGAAGGAACAGAGGGAGGGTGCAGAGACAGTTGGAGAGGGAGGGGGAGTGAGAATGAAGAGACAGGGGAAGAGGGAGGAAAAAAGACAAGTGAGGAAGCAAGTAATGGAGCAAACAAGGAAAGGGGCTGCCTGTGTTGTACACCTATTCTGTCCTACTAAGGAGAGTATTTGTTACACACACAGGTATCAACATTACACCTGTATTCTCAGCTAGGTGAGGAGGCGAGTAATTTAGTTAGCATGCAACTAAGCTGTAGGATTTTTAGTGTGTGTGTGTGTGAGTGTGTGAGTGCTATTATTGGCCTGTACTCAGAGGATATAGCCCAGGCCTAGACAGGAGTCAGGCCAAGGGATGAAAGGAGGTCATGCTGTGCTGAGCCATTAACGAGGCCTAGATAATATAGGCTATGAAGCAGGAGGGCAAAAACATTGTCTTTGTGTGTCACTGGGAGATCTCTGACTCTCACACAGGAAAAATGGCAGCCTCCCTACCTCAGTAAACAAGCCTCACACACAAGCATGCAGGCAGCCACCCCCACACGCCACATACACACACAAACGCGAGCACACATGCACCCTCGCCCACCCCACCTCTCTTCTCTCTACTCTCAATCTCACAGGAAACCCACACATGCAAATGGTGACACATATAACAGACACAAACCCACCATCAACTCATGGTCAGTCAACGTATGTGCAACATTCAAATTAAAGTTACTGGTTGATGCACTCATACCAGTGAGTCAACTGAACCCGTGTGAGCCTGGAATTGCTGAGACATGAGCTGCCAATTTCTATTCACCGATAACATCTTAGCTTGTGCATTGTTTCAGTCCTCACCTGTATGAGGCCTGTAGGTCTCTGCTGGTTACCCTCTTTTCTGAGGCACAACTTTTGTCTACAGATATGTTCACACAGTTGTGGTTTTTTTTTTTTTTTTTTTTTTTTTTTTTTTTTTTTTTAAATGCTATCAGTGTGTGATGTGAACTTTGTCACCATTGTAGCTCGGTCAGTCTCAGTGGCTGTCGATATGCGCAAATGGGATGTTTTTACTTTGTGACACCTTATGTGTTAACTATTTGTTTTAGTTTGAGTTTGAGTAATTATTTTGCATGAGGCACTGGAATGCATGTGTGGGCACATACAGACACTGAAGCTGAACTTCAGGTTATGTCCACTGGCTGAAGAGCTGTAACATTCCAGCCATTGCAGTACAGCAAGGAAGGAGGGAGGGAGAAGGGAAGGAGTGTGTGTGATTGTAGTTTGGAGCAAGAAGGGGGCGTTGAAGTTAGGTGGGGTGGTGTTGGTTGGTTGGAGGGGGGTATCGGAGGAAAATTCCTCACTGAAACACCTCAGTGCTTCCTCAACGACGTTAACACCCCTCCCTCCCTTGCCTCCTCACCCCAAATTGACTGCCCATCCCCCACCGTCCTCTCCCGTTTGCTCTCCCTCTCCTCTCGCCTGCCCACCCACACCCAACAGAACCACGTGATGGATGGCTGTGACTGCCCACCCATAAGCCTTTGTGCTGGTCATGTGACCAGCCTGCCTTGGCAGAACGGTGCCCCCTGATGCAGAACTGAATGGCAGGGGAGTAGGAGGGGTGCACAACAGCCCAAGCTAAGGGCAGTTACTCTCTCTGGGGGGTGCACGGGGGAACAAGGGGCATCACGTTCCCTCCACAGTAGCAAACTTCATTTGCCTGTTAACCCCTCACACTCTAAGCCAAAGTGAGTGGTTCTTTCAGTGGTGAAAAACAGGCTAACATTTGATGCAAGTCCAATAAAGTTCTCATCACAGGCTTAATAAAATAACTCATTATTCTTTGATTATTCATGGTTTTGATTTAAAAAAATTCAGAAAAGTTAGCAAGATATGTAGACTGTAGATAAAGTGCACATTAAGTTACCAAAAGTCTTACATTGACTCAAACTGAAACTGAGGTTATAGGCTTTTGAGTGCAGGAAAGTGAACTCTGTATACCTTCGCTCATTTAGTGTGTGAAAGGGCATCTGTCACACCCCTGTCCTGTGAGGGTTAACTGGGCTTTGAGCTTTGTGTTTGTGGGTACAAGAGAAAGAGAGCATTTGCCATTGAACAAGTTATATTTGATTGGAGAAGATTGACTTGGAGCACGCTGCTTACCTGACAGAGATGGTGGCACTGCAGCAGCAATGGGCACAAACAGGTTATGTTTAGTCTGAAACTAGCGCCAGACAAGTTAACATTTGCATCATGGGACTGCTCTGTTGCAGAGGAAGGGCAAGATTATTTTAGATTTAGGGCCTACCAGAAAAACATTTGGTATGGGTTTGTTAGTATCTTTGCATTGGGGGGGGCTGGACTTTTAAAGGTTTTAGGGTTTTCCTGTTGAACTTCTTTTGAGCTGATGAACTTTTGTTGCTCCATGCGTGAGGTGTCATGTTGGTGCAGAGTGATTGGGAGAGTAACTGCCCTAGAGCTGTCCTCCAATACTGCATCACTACCTCTCTTTCAGAGGGAGGGAGCGGAGGAAGGAGGGAGGGGAAAAGTCCTCCACAGGAAGCTTCACCATTTTGTATGGAGACAAGGGATCTAGAGGAGAAAATTTGAAGATTTACATTCTTATGCAGGTCTGCGTCTTTCTATCTGTACTGTCTGTACTATTGTTGGGTGAGAACGCCATTTTTCCAAGGAACATCTGTTGAACCACCCACTTGCACACTTGGCGAGTATATCATATCTTAAGCAATACATTCACAAGTGAGTATTTCTGTGGCAATCTTTATAAAGGTGTTCAGTGAAGCTACAGAGGCTCTGGATTTAAAAAAAAAAAAAAAAACAGAATGTGCTCTCTCTGTGGGGGTGTGTCTGAACGAGGGGAAGTGAGACAGAGTTGTGTTGTGTGGGGGAGGGGAAAAAAGGGGGTAGGACAGGAGCTCTCCCAAAAAGCCTTTAGTGAAGAAGCAGACTGAGCTTGTTTGAATGCCCTCATAAAAGAGATAGCCTTGAGTTTCATGGGGCAGGGAAGTTGAGGAGAAGACTTTTTTAATTAAAGATTTACAAGCAATACCAGATTTGAAAGACTTCAGCTGAATCTTTTCACTAGGCCTTATTATTACCTATGCTGTTGATATTACCTGGAAACATCCAGCTGTGCATGGTTTTCGTCCAGCTGAGAGGAAACTGGCTTGTGTTGAGTAGCGTAAGATATCCCATCTTATTTCTTCTCCTCGCAGTCTGTTGTACCTTTCCCATCTCTTCCCTAATTTGTACTTGAAATTTAAAATTTTATGCCACTAACCAAACCTATCCAACAAATTACAGGTGTACGGTATTGTATGGTGACTGATGATTTGAACTAAAGCATGTTACCCTCTGTCGTTTCCAGGTTTTCCCTCAAAATTGCAGTGAGAACTACAAGTGGACCTATGGACATGTCCCGCTGTCCTCCTTCCCCCATTCCTGGTCTATAGTCAACCAGAAACGACCCATATTCTCACTCGCACCCCATTCACAGCCATTTGACCAACCCTCCCCACCCTGTGTTTACACCATGGCTAGCAAGAGGAAGTCTACTACTCCTTGTATGATCCCCAGCAAGATCATATGCCCAGCAGAGGAGGTTGAACGGGACTCTCCTGTTTTTCTCTGTCAATCCAGGATTTCTGGAGGGGGCAAACATAGTCCCCTTGACCCTGGAGAGTCTTCCAAACCAGAGTCGGGGGACGCTGTCAAAGACGGTGCTGGCACTTACACCTGTAAGCCTTGTAACTTTGAAACCCATGACCTTAACTTGTTCTTGGATCACGTGTACTCCGGGCACCCAGACTTCCGTGCCGACCCCAGCTTCTTTTGTGTGAGCTGTGGGGTTTCAGCGCCCAAGTTTGAGGGGCTGGCCCTGCATAATGCCAGGGTTCACCCCAGCACATTGAACACAACTCTGCAGCTAAGGAAGAGGGACAGGAGAGTAGTGGTGGAGCAGAATCTGGTGACTGGGGCAGAGACGGGGAGGGATAGCGAAATTTCCATCACCAAAACCCCAATTATGAGGATGCTAAAGGGCAAATCGGAGCCTAAACGAATAGTGGTGTCTCACCCAGTCTCAGACGAGCCTTCGTCAGACCCGCACTCTATCTCTGCCTCCAGAGAGACTGAGAAAAAAGAGACCGCTGCAGTGACAGTCACCCATGTTCCCACAATTGTCCACAATGGAACGACCAAGGTCACTCTGCCTTCAGCAATCCAGATAGTCAACGGCACTGGAGCATTACCAATGCTGAAGACTCCCATCACACAGGTAGGTGGTAATTCTTTCTGTCTCATAGGTTGGCTGTTTTGGAAAAGTCTGATTTTTAATTGACTTAGATTAGTTGATTCAGATTCTTTTAAATGCATTTCCTATAGGTGGTCTCAGTGGTTCAAAACAGAAGTCTTCATCAATCTACACCAATCACAGCCTCCTCAAATTTTTCCTCCACTTCCTCGCCTTCTTCCTCCAAAAACCTCCCCAAGGTAATTGCTTTGATTTAGTTTTTGTGTCCCAATGTTAGGAAGTTAATTGGATATCAAATAACGTAATAATCTCCCTCTCTCCTTTTCACATTTTCCCCACCCAGGTGATGATTCCTTTGAGCAGCATCCCTACCTACAGTGCCTCCATGGACTCATCTTCCTTCTTGAAGACCTCCTTCAGTAAGTTCCCGTACCCCACAAAGGCTGAGCTCTGCTACCTGACTGTGGTCACAAAGTTTCCTGAAGAGCAGATCAAGATCTGGTTCACGGCCCAGAGACTTAAACAAGGCATCAGCTGGTCTCCTGAGGAGATCGAGGAGGCCAGGAGGAAGATGTTCAACACCATCATCCAGACTGCACCCTCTAGCTCGCAGAACCAGGCCCAGAGTCAACGTAGCCCAGCCCAACACACAATCACAGTCCTGCCTGCCTCACTGGGGGCTACTGGGATCCCTCACATCCTGCAGGGCTCTCTTGTCAGCCAAGGAGGAGTAATCGTCACTCAGCCTGTAGTGGCAAATGGTATCCAGGTTAGCAGTGCTCCTGTGGCCCTGGCGGTCACACCTAAGCCCCAGGCAGCAGCCCGCCCCATGATGCAGGCCCGACCTGCTGCAGCCCTGGTGGCAGACAAAGGCATCAGCATGGTGGTGGGAACGGTTGGCAGCAGCAGTACTGGGAGCAACATCATCAGCAGCAGCAGTAATAGTAGTAGGGGTTGGGGAGGGGGCGTTAGCAGTATTATTACAAGCAGTCAAGCTAGTGTCATCAACCTTAGTCTAGGAAGCAGTAATCATAGTAATGCTAAGGTGAGCAGTGTAAATGGTAAACTCAGCCGTGCTAATGCAGACTGCAATGACAAGAGTAATAGTAATCTTACCAGCCATGTAAGTGCTAAGAACACTGATATCAGCAAAGCCAACAACACCAGCATTATGCAGAGTGACAACAAAGTAACCACAGAAAGCAAAAACACCATAGACAGCAAATCTAACAGTAACAGCAAAACAGGCGGAGATGGACAGAAAAGCAAAGATACCAACGGTAGCAGCAACAAAAATAACAAAACCAGCACAAGCACAGATGATGTCGACCCCACCACTAGTGACTCTCCAACCATCAAAATGGAGGAGGTGTCTTCCCCTGCCTCAAAGTCGTCTTCCCCCTCTCCTGCAGCTCCTCCAAGCAGCACACCCGGCTCTCGGACACCTGTTAACGCATTCCTGGACCCCAGCTTTTACAAAGGCAAGAAGTCTCAGGAACAGCTCAACGCTCTGAAGGACAGTTTTCAGGTCAGCCAGTTTCCCGACCAGGAGGAGGTGGACCGCCTCATTGCTCTGACGGGGCTCACGGTACGAGAAGTCCGCAAATGGTTCAGTGACCGGCGCTACCACTTTCGCAACCTCAAAGGTACACGCTCCAGCACAGGTGGACAGAATAAGTCTGGCACTGCATCAGGAGCAGGGAGTGGTTCAAGTACGCCAGGGAGTGGTGCCGCTGGCAGTGCCAACCTTGCTGATCTGTCTGAAAGTAGCAGCAACTCTGGTGCAAAAACACCCCAGCACAGCTCTGCACCCGTGAGCCCAACTGCATCACAGACTCCCACCTCTCCCACCACACCTTCCCGGCGACTCCCCAGACCTCCTTCTCCTGATTTTACAGCTATCCGCTACAAGGAGAGAGAACCTCATCAGGTGAGACTCTGCCCTTGGTGTGTCATGACAGGTTATTCAGGTTGACAAAATGCATGCGATTACTCAGTTCTAGGGAAACTGATGATTGTTTTCATTATCAATTTAATCTGGCAATTATTTTTTCAATTTTAAAGGGGAAGTCCACCAGTTTTTACACATCCAAGTCTGTTTACAGGTCTTGGGAAGTACTATTGCATTACTCTGTACTACTTTTTTTTTTTTTTAAATCAATAAATTGTTTAAATCCTTACATTTGAGAAACTGGAACCAGAGAATGTTTGGCACTTTTACTTGAAAACTGACTTAAATGAATAATCAAAAATCTAAATTAATTTTCTTGTTGATCGACCAGTCAATTAAACAAGTCATCTATTTAGATCTACTCAGTTCTTCCAGGTTTTTGACCTTGTCCATTCCGGTATTATGTTTAGGTAAAGGCTCTAGAGACCAGTTTTTCCCAGGACCCTGACCCATCAGGAGAGGAAGTGGACAGACTGCGCTCTGAGACCAAGATGACCAGAAGGGAGATCCATGGCTGGTTCGCTGAGAAGAGGAAGAGAGTGGCAGCTGAGAAGAAGAAAGAGGAGGCTACGCGGGTATTGAGAGATGAAGAGGAGGAGATGGACATTGATGGGGAGGAGAGACAGAAAGAGGACAGTTCAGGAGAACTGAAAGTCAACCCTATTAAAATAAATCTGAAGATGCTGAAAGTGACAGAGGCCAGTGGCAAAGCAGAGGGTGAAGGGTTGGATAGCCCCGCTTTACAGCTTCAATCCAGCAGCACACCTGCATCCTCCCCATCCTCCACCCCCAAACCTTCCCAATCCTCCACCCCAACTCCCAAACCATCCCACTCCCCCAAACCCACAACCGTTCGAGGTAAGAAGACAGCAGAGCAGCTGCAAATGCTCAAACAAGTCTACGTCCGTACCCAGTGGCCCAGCGCTACTCAGTATGATGAACTGATCTCAGCTACTGGACTGCCCAGACCTGAGGTAGTGCGCTGGTTTGGGGACTCGCGTTATGTGCAGAAGAACGGCCAGCTGAAGTGGCTGGAGGCTTACCAGAACATAGCTCTGGAAGAGGACCTCCAGAAGGGGAACGCACAGATCCTCCAGGCCCACCTCGACGTCCACGGCAGTCTGGAGGAGTCACAGGTATTGATGACAACAAGTAGTGTTTACAGTTTTTTTTAATTATTATTATTAATTTTTTTTTATATAGAGTAGTTCAATAGTTCTGAACAACTGAAACCTGAAAAGCAGATTCTAAATCTGTGCTGCTATGGTAAAAGGATATTTTTGAGTCTTAACACTCAGTTATGGTTACTTTGCAAACTGCTCTGTAGGAGAAAATGTACTCATATCCTAGGAAACGAGTCGCTGCAGAAAGCGTCTCTTGTTGACACTGTACTTTTTTTAGACTTTGAGAGATGCACTTAACTGCTTCCACACCAGTTCACTGTGTTACACACAAGATATTTTGGGGGCTTACATGCAAATGACTGTTTGGCAACACAAGTGAGAGATATATATATATATATATATATATATATATATATATATATATATATATATATATATATATATATATATATATATATATATATATATATATATATATATATATATATATATATATATATATATATAAAAAAAAAAATCACTTCAGCAGTATGTTCTATAATACATTTATGTGATTTATTTTCGTGAATGATTAATTACTTACTAGTTTTGGTGGCTATGTTTGGCTGATGTTTGAGTTTTATTCATAGTAAACCAAATAAATTCTTTCAGTTTTAACCTGCTCTTTGACTGCAAAGACAAGTCACCTGAATATAAAATTAAATCTTTTAAACTGCATCATTTTTCAAGAGACACAGTATAAAAGAATATTTCATCCACTTTTTGCTAGACTTGAGCTCCATACCACCTTTTGTATGCTTCTCTCGCAGTAATTACTTAGAGGATTGTGTGCTGGATCAGAAATGGCATTAAGACACCTGGAAGCTTCTTGGTTGCAAACAGTGAAAATATTTGAAGTCTTCGTCAGGGTGTTCATCAGAATTTCAAAACGCATTGTTGTCATCCACATAATATTGAAGGTTTTATATTATACTCAGGACTCAAAGTGCTTGTTGATTTGTGTGCATCAGAAATACAGAAAAATATCTATTTTTCAACTAAGGAGCTTTCAGTTGTCTTTGTCTCTTCTCACTGGGTCACATTTGAAGTCTGTTTTCCTTCCACTGTATTTGGCATGGATACTTAGATAAGATCACCTTAATAGACCACACTGTGGAAAGTTAAAGTGACACAGCAGAAAAAAAGAAGTACAAAACAGATGTGTGGTATCGATAAGTAAACCAAAACTAGAATACCACAAACATACAGTGTGAGCTGTATCTGCTATATATAATATGAAATACGAAAGTAGAAAGAGGTAGTAAATACATCATATAGAAATAGTTAATAAAACATGTTCACTAACCAAGAAGTGGGCAGATGACTCTTTCTTTTGTAAAACTGTAAAACTGTAAATAGATTTTCTATAGGTAAATTATTTGTCTACTTGCACCTCTCACATGGAGGTCAGGATGTTTAGCAAGCTGTGAAAATGGTGTTTATTTGTTATTTATATTTTCATTACCAACACTAGAGAAACAGCTGATATTTTAGGATGTAACAGTATAATCTCCTTGTGTTATGGTTTGATTTACTTGATTGAGTATCAACATTACCATTATTGAGTGTCTGACTACCATCAAGTTTGGATGATTAGATTATCACCACATTATTCACATTATTTTTTATTGCTGAAGTAATACATGAAATTCAACTTGGTGTTGTTGGGTTTTTTTTTGGGTTTTTTTTTAAAGAGTATGCTCTATTTCTTATGCACAGTTGCAGGAACTGGTTCAGGCTAGTGGTTTAACAGCGGACTTGGTGCGATATTGGTTCTCCACCAAGGCGTCTTTGCCACGGACGGAACAAACTCCTGCTGCTCATGCGGCAGAACCAAGACCAGTTGCACCAGACGCAGCAGCTGAGCCACGAACAGGATCCTCCCCTCTGGAGCCGCAGCCAGGAGGAGGGACGGAGGAGAAAATGGAGCAGTCGGTGTGTGGTGTTGCAACAGAAGTGGAGGACAACACTGACAAGACTGTGAATCCTACTAAAGGTAGTTTTCATGTCTGGAGTAGTCTGTAGTGTGCTACATACAGTAATAAAGTCCTCTTTAAGATTGACCAAGCAGGGCATAACACATTGTAACCAGCCTAGGGCTACAACTAACAATTATTTTTATTGTTAATTAATTTTTTTTTAGATAAATCGATTTTAATCTATTAAATGTTTAAAAAAATAAAATAAAAATTAAAAAGCCATTCACAAGCCCCAGCTGATGTCTTCAATATGCATGTTTTGTCCGACTAACAGTCCAAAACCTCAAGATATTCAATGTACTGTCATATATGACAAAGAAAAGCAGCAAATTGTCACATATGAGAAGCTGGAACCAGAAAACGTTTAGCTTTTTTGCTTGAAAAATGACTGAAGCGATTAATCTATCAGTTAATATATGCAGATTAATTTTCTTTCGACCGATGAATCGACTGATCGTCGCAGTTCTAAACCAGACCTGTTATAAAATATGGGTAACTACTTACTTTAGTACGAGTTGTTCAGTTTTAATTAGATTTTTGATTGTGATGGGAAAACTGGTTGGTTGTTAAATGGTGATAAATAGCGATGAATCATAACCATAAAATTCTCTCTCAGGTGAAACATGCAATCACAATGATTATGAGTAATGAGGCATCTTGGACACCAGTACACTGTGTATAATCATGAAGAAAATGTATACATGTTCTTTTCTGGAGGGTGATGGATTTTTAATTTATATTTTTTTTTAATTACTACAGGAACCGATTGAAGGAGGCCTTTTGTCTGAGGATGGAGTTCACAATGCAGGTGGTCTTTGTGTTGGCAGTCTGAGGAAAAGACAGCAGATGCGGTTGTAACTGGATCACTGGATGGAAACCATCCTCACCCATCCCTCTCTCACACCCCTAGAGGTAGGCATGACCTCCCCTAGTACGTGAGATGGACGCTAAAGCCACCAACCCCCCCACCCCTTCTTCTTCTCCTCATCCACCCACTCCCTGCCCTCCTTCTCCCGTGGTGTCTACCCCTCCGCTACACAGACTTTCTCCAGTATCCTCCCGTCCGCCATTTTCCCATCAGAAGGAAGCTCCAGTAGAGACTGAAGTGCGGATGTGGTGGAGGGGAGGGGCAGGGCTGACAGCGTTTTTCTGCCGTGTTTGTTCCGTCTGCCTGCTGTGATGGGAGAAAGGAAGAAGAGGAAAAAAAGAGGGCAGATTTGGAGGAAGAGGAGGAACAAAAAAAAGGGAGAAGTGTAGTCGAGATTGAGACCTCAGCAGATGTTGAGGGGTGGGGGTTGGGTTTGGACAGTTACCGACCGATCGGCAGAGTGTTGAGACTGTTCATAGTTTGTTTTGGGGTATGAAAAACTGCACAGCTCTTTGCTACAGGGTGCTTGCCAAGGCCTTAAAGTAAATAAAATGACCCTTTTTCCATCATGTCATCTTCATACTTTTTTTTTTTTTTTCCACCATCATGCACTCATACACTTTGACTTCATGCTTGCAGCTTACTTTAAATGTGCTAGCTAGGCTGTTCATAGCATCTTATGTAAAACACAGCACTGATGTTAATTTATCATGTCTTTAGGTTATTTTTTTTTGGTTTTGTTTTGACATGTATTTGTATTCCATTTCTTAACTGTACATATTTGGTTAAATTGTCCAGTTTGGGAAAACGTCTGGAATTCTGTTATCCAAAGAAGGCAAGCATCCTGTTGTTTCAAAAAAAAAAAAAGAAAGTGACACAATATAGTAGACTACATGGAATCTGGTTTGTGTTGTAGCATCAAGTGCTTCTTTACGTCACTGACGTGTACGTACCTTTGTTTTTATGGAACTTTCCTACGAAATAAATTTGACTGTAAAAGAACTGTGAACTTTTACCCGAGTTCCATACTTAAGCTTGATGTTTAATTTTTACAGATGGTATTTGCAGAATAAATAATGTAATAAATTTGTGGCTTCCGAGTGTCATTGAGCGTCTTCCTCGTGGTGTACAATTATAGGAGGGGTTGGTACTAAAAGTATCACTTCTGCTCGACCCTGATTAACTAAAACAATGCTTTAGTCATGTGGGAGCCAACAAAAAAAGACACTCGTTTAGGGCTGAAACTATTATTTTCATTAATTTACTGATTTTTCTTGATTAATAGTTGAATCTATGATATATCAGAAAACCGGGTGGCCTGGGGTTTGCATTAACAATGAATCGCAGCATCCCCAGTTCCTCTCTACTGCTGCCACTCAAGGAATGGCACAAAATGTCTGAACATAGTGATACTTTCTTAAAGCCCAAGGTGACATCTTAAAATTGCTTTTGTCCAACCAATAGTCTAAAACGAAAAGATATTGCATTTATCACATAAGACAATGAAAAACAGAAAATCCTCACAAGTGAGAAGCTGGAAATAAGGAATATTAGCGTTTTTGCTTGAAAATGTA
The DNA here is from genome assembly GCF_020085105.1 of Siniperca chuatsi. NCBI lineage: Eukaryota > Metazoa > Chordata > Actinopteri > Centrarchiformes > Sinipercidae > Siniperca > Siniperca chuatsi. The sequence goes on along the minus strand of NC_058051.1, from coordinate 19,028,729 downwards.
CTTATTCGATTATCAAAATGGCTGCTGATTAATTTCTTCTAATCGTTTCAGCACTGCAACAGTTTTCAGGCTGCTGTTAACACAAAGACCGAAACTTATTCTCTTCCTGTGGTGCAGCATCTGAAGCTAATGAAACCAATTCTTTCTGTTGCTACTACAGTGAACATTTAACTGAAACTAAATGCACCTGATTAATCAAATTTTAATGCAATGAAAATAAGACAATAGTATAAAGTAGTAAGTATTTTATTTACTTTTCAGGTTTGAATATGTTTCATATGAAAGGCAAAATTAAAATGAATACTTTTCCTCTCCATAGTTTAGGCACATTACAGAAAGGCGATTGTAAATGAGACCATTGATAACAAAACAGACGAGATTGGAGGGGAAAAAAGCAAAAACAAATGACCCTGCACACCCACATAGATGCTCTTAGTTATTCTGGTTGATTAGACCTCTTTACAGGTTGGTGGGAGTTTATGTTGTCCCGCCATAACCAGTACAACAAACTGAACAGTAGAGTCAAGAACATGTCAGTCAAACATGGTCTATACGTGCTCACACAGTGCTGAGAGAAAGTCCCATCAGTCAAAATGAGTTACGATACCATGTGAGTGTACCATGGCTGGGGAGGTGAATGATGTGGCTTTAATGTGATGTGTACACAGAGGGAGGCACATAGACATTAGCAGACAGGTCAGCAATAAGAGCAATGCAGCATTAGACGCGAGCTCTCCACAAAGACCATTCATCGATCACAGGAAGGGAAAAAAAAAAAAGTCATATGGGGGAGCTTTGGGATTAATATTGGGGTGCACACACAAGATGCAAAAATGTTTTGTTGAGACCTCAAGAATTCCCTCCTGTCCCTGCTTTTACCTTAACTTGAATCATACCATATGGCTTAGGTGTGTCTCAGTGGTCAAACACTGAGTGAGAATACTGAGTTTACAACATAGTCATCACATACGAGCAACAGTTTCTAATACAAACCTGGAAAGATAACACCATTGGTTAAATACGAGCTCCGTCTGTGGCTCACTGAAGGCCCAGACCACAGACCTCTACCCCCCGTCCAGGCACCTTTGTCATCCATCAGCCACAGACACACAGCTACAACAAAGTCTGAAGCTTAGACTCGGCCTGCTCCTCCCAACCACGCTCTCACACCACAAACGCAGGAAATGAGAACTTTGTGCACAGTTAAGCGCACCAGCATTTACCTCAAGAGGAGTCTTAATTAACAAGTTAGACAAACATTTATGAATAGAAGCCAGAATGAGAGTCTCAAGTTGGGAATGATGAATCGTGACGTGTAGCATTTTGACATTCAATGTGAACCGTGAGCCAGTTGTTTGTCTGCAATTTTGCACATTTCATCACAAATAAATTCATGGGGAGTTTTTTGGGCAATTTAACTGTATATCATGGCAGTGTAAATTAAAATCCTCACAGGTTTCTGGGAAGCAGCTTGGTGCTGTGACAAAACTCCCCAGAACACAGTGGCAGCACGAACACAAAAAGTCCTTCATGTCTTTGTGGTGCAGCAAAATGTAGTACATGGCATGTTTTCTTTACACCTTGCAAATCTTCTCACTTGGTCACTGTTGGTCAACAATACTGAATTTCTCTTCACATGGGGAGCTCCCATTGTACAGATGTCGACAAATAAAATCTAAACCACGCTGGTTGCAGTAAAACACTTTTGCTTAGGACCTCAAAACTCAGAATTAAAACATACATCTCAAAAATACTGAATTAACAGTGATATTTTTTTATATCCACTGTAGTCATAAAGGTGTGTCAGTTATGGGAATAGTTATGCTCAATTAATTAAAAACACGGAATAAAAGGGGCCATTCATTCTACTAAGACTTGAAAAATAACCATATTTCCGAAACATTCTATCATAAATCATGGAAACACAGGGCTGCAAAGTTAATTATGTAATTGTATTACAATCTTAATTTCCCTAATTACAGTGTGGTACACTGACAAATTTGAAAAATTTGATTGATGATACAAGCAAAAGACAATTAGGAAGACAATTATCATTCACTGTCAGACTACAACCTTTTTTGTTTTTCCCTGGTCCTGTTTTATCACACAGTGTGGTGTTAGATACCCTACAGACATGATCATTGAGGGGTAAGACTATCGAGGGAGACAGAAGTTTGAATGTGTCAGACTGGCTTGTAAAGGCACCTGCAACGCAGGAAAGTGGAATGATGTGCAGTTTTTAGGAATGTAAGTTAGAAATTAAAAAAAGCGTGCGCGCGTGTGTATGCAGACATAACACATGATGCTGCATGCTCTCTCACTGCTTCCAACACTAACAGGCTATGACTTCTTCCTGATGCCTTCAAAAAAACTAACAAATGAATTAAAAACTCCTCCAGGTTTAGGGTTAGTTAGACTGGAGGCGCATAATTTCCTCCACAAAGCAGAGAAGAGAGACGTTAAAATAGCTGTAGAGAGCCCTCGTGTTTTACACATATACATAAAAAAAATGAAAAGTCACATTATGAATGTTTAAAAGGTTTAAATAATTATAATAATTAAAAACATGGAGACAGGAGCTCTTTGAGAGCAGGTCAGCTGCTGCTGTTCTCTGACCAACAGCACAGCAGGAATAAATACATATATTCATATACGCCAAATAGAGAAGAGAAGAAACTTAACCGGGAAACAGTTTCAAACTGATATCTTTTATAACTTTCTCTTTCCTTCCTCTTAGCCTCCAAACTAAGCAGCTGTTGTGCATGCCTAAAACACAAGACAGGACAACCCGCTCTGCAGACGCCCGGTCCAGAGCTGGAACTTTTTCAGCCTCGTTTTTTGTTCTCCTGTGAATGTCCGTTTCTTCTTCCTGTCTGCAGCGGTCAGCTTCCTCCCCCCCACTCTCCTCTTATGTCCGAGTCCCTCCTTCTCGTCAGGCGAGTGGTGAGGAGGCTGGGGTTGGAGAATGGAGGGAGGGAGAGCTGCCTGAAATGTAGGCCAAAGCGGTGGTGGGCGTTTCCATGGAAACAGTGTTCACAGCAGTCAGTGACATCATCAGTACGGGGAGAGGCGACTAGGGGGGCGGGGGGGGCGCGGTGGGATGCAACAGAAATGCGTCCTGATTGGCTTGGACTTAGACACGGTTCTCTCCGCCCACTCTGGTACTCCGCAACATCCTGAGGTAAAGACAAAGACAGGAGGATGTCTGGAATCTTCTACAGCTACAAAACTCACTGCATAGGCATGAAAAACCCAACACCAACACACCACATACTTACTTTTTGTTCTGTGGGTCCATGTGGTCCAACAGTGCCTCCTGGGACACCCTGAAGTCATCTAGAGGGGACTGGTAACGGGATTCAAAGGAGCCCTCTCTCCCCCTGTAGGCCATAGCCTGGGCCGGCGACTGGGGCAGAGGAGACATGTTGGAGGAAGTCGAAGACACTGAGCTCAAATTCCCCAAACGTTCCCGCCCTGCTTGGGCAGATGCCGACACTGATGTGGCCCCGACTGCAAGGAACGGGCTCAGAACCTCTCCATTTTCATCCTGAGAGAACAAGGAGGAGAGAGATGCTTCATGTACCGAAGTGTCAACTCCAGAGGCCTCTATTGTTCCAGGTGTTTGTGGTTATATAGTTAAATGTAAGCTTATGATTGTTTCTTATAGAATTAACATACAGGCTCCTTTTAAAAAGGAATACCAACATTTTGGGAAATACACATTTTCACTATTTTGCTGAGATGAGAAGATGGATACCACTCTCCAGTACAGTAAAGTATGGTAAATATAAAGTTACTGCCAGCAGCTGGTTAGCTTAGCTTAGCACTAAGACTGGAAACGGGGGGAAACAGCTAGCCTGGCTCTGTCCAAAGGTGACAAAATCCACCTATCAGCACCTCTAAAGCTCACTAATTAACAAATGATTTCTAATTTGTTCAATCCGCACAAAAACTGAAGTATAAATCGACACTTTGTGATTTTAGGGGCGATCACATGTCAGACTATTTCTTGGGCAGGCGCAGTAACTTCCTGGAGTCTTGTTGTCACTGTAAGGTTGCCAGGGAACCAGCGGAGACTCCAGGAAGTTACCACGCCTGGCCAAGAAATGCAATGTACATGTGCTTTAATACAATATGTATTTAGTAACTACATGTCAGGGGTGAGGACCACAAAAATTGTAATCTTTCAGTTTGGGCTGCTTTAAGTTTTCTCCAACACGTTTTTGGTGCCTGTAGTGTTTGTTGATGGAGACGATATCATGGAGCAGGTTTAAGAAAGGCAGAGTACAGAACAATAGCTCACCCTGCCTGTGATAATGTCCATGTGGACTAACAGAGAAGCCAACTCCAGATCCTCATTGTAGCTGTTCTTCAGAGGTACTGACCGGTAACCTGGTGTCACAGAAAGAGACAGAGACAAAAGGCTTTTTTTGCAGCACTGATTTTGGTCATTTCAGAGAGCACATTATTGAACACATTATTGTTGTGTGTACCTGTCTTGAGGCTGTGAATGGGGAACGTGGCTTGAGCAAGGAAGTTTTGGTCGTTGAACATGTCAATCTCATAAACCACAAAGCGCATGAAGGCAAAGGCAGAATTGCACACTGTGAACTGGAATGGCTTTCGGGGCCACGTGGGGTTCAGACCGTTATCAGCTGGAGAGGACCAAAAATAAAGGTTGACAGAGAGATGAGAAATGTATCCATCACTGCTGCCGTTAATGTAATAACATTAATTTGCTTCACAATTCCCCATTAACAGCAGTGTAAAAAACTACTGTTAAAAAAGTTTTTTAAAAAAATTAAAAATTTTGATTTCATGCTATATAAAAGCTAAGAATAGCACTGTAAAAAGGGTCAGAATCAGCTGTCCATAACAGCAAACTCCACAAGTAATTGTTTGACCCACTTAAAAAAAACATTCCCACGTCAAACTCATGGTAAAAGAACCTCATCCCATTATGGATAATGGTGAGCATCTAAACAGGCCAAAACTACTTTATTGCTTTATTGAAAGATCAATACAGGTAAAGATTAGTACAAATTTTAAAAAGTAAAATTAATCAGTGAGGAAAGTATTCACATGACTTATTTAGTACAGCAATATTACAATTCTACGAGAGTAATAGTGCAAATACAACATCATAGTACTTTATGCGGCAAACTACATCTATTTTGGCTAAAACCAGAGCATAAAAGCTAATGAGAGCTGTTCCAAAACTATGTCCAATGTTTTCTCTTTGTATTCCCACACATTGCTTAGTTTGTACAACTTCCTGTTTTTCTAGGACAAGACAGGAAATTACACAAGGGTAATTTATCCAGTAAACAGTAACTACTCATTCCTTCAGTGTTGGCAGAGTATCACTTCACTGGCAGACACACCCAAAATTAAAGCAGCACTCACCTTCTGAGTCAGTTTTTTGCTTGGCACTGTCATATTCTGCCCCGCACACCTCAATCTCAATCAGAGGGCAAACTATGCCACGTCCGTGCTTGGGCAGGTGCCGGGCGCCCAAAACCTTCAGAAGAGAATAAAAGGAATACAGGTTACTCCTTTAGATCTTCTCACTTCACTTGTTTCAGCACATAAACACAAACACTATGGCAGGGGTGGTCAAAGTCTGACACTGTGGGCCCCCGTTAGAAAAAATTAAGAAAACTGCTTCTAAGCAGATTTATGGACATTTTTTCGTGATGGACATTGGAGATAATGATATCCTTGGGAAGTGTAAGTCAAACTGAATCTAAAAATATGTGTATCATGCCTATGTATTCAGATTTGACTGAGTTAGGACTCAGAAGAGTTCAACACAAATTCCGGCAATCAGGAGCTAAGGGTTTTAGTACCTTAATTGCCCTCCATGAGTTGTGCGTCATAGCTGGTTCTGCTGCTCCAGTAGCTGACCGTGTTGATAAACGGGCCAAAGTAGCAGCACAAACTACAATAACCATCTCATGTAGTTTTTAGAACATCAGAATGCACCTGTCCCTTTCATACAAAGTATCTTTGCCTCACGTCTCTCCCTTCCCCACTTCAACCCTTCCTCGCCCTGCTGGGTAGGTGCGCCTCACAAAAACATCTGCACTATGGCATCACACATGCATATACACAGTCCAATTCCCACTTTACTGTACCTCTATCTCTAGAATGATTTGTTCGAGGCCTCGTAGTGTATGTCTGTCAAAGGGATCAAAGTTTTCGTCCCTCATGATGGGCGGCTGAAGGACATAGCCACTCCTTCCATTCAGCATGAACAGAGCCTGGTTCATCTGCATGGGCTTATCTGCACGTGGGGAAGGAAGAGGAAGGTAAAAAAAACGGAGGTAGGGCGAGTAAGAAAACAATCTTTTATGCTATTTTATCTGCTCTGACAAGAAGGTAGATACCTGCTGTCTGGAAGTTGAGTGCTACCAGCTGGGACCCACAGAACCACATGGGCAGAGGGTCGTAGTTCGATGAGTCTAATCTCTGGCCTCTGGGGTAGATCCTGGATAGCTGCAGTCGATTGTACTGCAGGAACTTCTTCCCCTTGATCTTGTTGACGTACTTCTCTGCCTTGGTCTCGGGGAAGGATGACATGTCCCGAAAACAGGCCCGCTCTGTGCCAATCTCTACAGGAGACAGAGAGAGAAGACAGACATGACCTACCTGTATTGATATTGGACATGTGTGCCTATTTGTATTATGTCATACGTATGAGATCAGTCACATCTTTGCTCCTGTGTGTATTTAACAGGATATTCACAGTCAAATAAGTGTGCATAATCCTTACTGTCTTCATCAAATGGCACAGGCCTACAGTAGATGACCAGGTCGGATAATTCCAGTGCAATCTTCTTTCTCCTCTCCATCATCTTCCCCTCCTCCAGCTGGGCATAGGGACACAAACATTAAATACAGTATCACACATCACTTTTTCCTCCCCTCAACAACTACTGCTCGCAATGAGTCCTGGCCTGCATTTTCAGTCAGCCATGGGATATATATGGTTTATTTACCTTGGCCTCTGAGGTCATTGTGACTTCACGGATCTTGACCACCCATTCCTTGAGTTCTTCTGGGCTGCTGGCAGCGACATCCAGCACCGGGCCCGTCCGCATGGAGTTATTCGGTACCAGGGAGAAGACATGAGGCCTGCTGCCCTTCCCCTCAGGACGCACAACTGAAAATAAAATAAAGACAAGGGTTAGAAAAAGGGTAGAAAAATAGGAATGGACAAACACAGGTTTCCTTTCCTATTTACACTCAAACGCTTTTCCTCCAACCACTGACCAGAACACCAGTGTCACAATCCAAAATGAAATGTCAAAATGTGAAATGATCTAATTTATTTGCATGAGTGAAAATGACATAAAATTTCAATAAAATAGTAAGAAAACACAAACACCTAGAGAAAGAAAAAAACAAACCATATAGGAATAGTAGTAGATATGGAGAGACAATGCTATTGTCGGCACATGATGACTGGTCTGCACTTCACTTACTGCTGAGTTTGGCCACAGTCAGTGTAAATTATAAACAACAACTTTTAATTTATGCTGAAGAAAAGCCAAATTTATCTGGAAACTCAAACAAGCTTTCTGTATTTAAACTTCTTAGTCGGCTGTAAACTGATTGGACGTGCTTTAGAAAAAGGTAAGCAGCGAACAGGGTTAAAGTTCAAATAATTTGAACTTTGAGCACAGCAGCAAGGTGTAAAAGTCAAGTGAAACACAAAAAGCAACCCTGCCTCAAACATCAGCGTTATCACTTTCTCCATGATGAAAGTGACACTTCAACTGGTGCAATTGTGCCAGTGGTCATGTGAAGGAAGCCTTGGAACAAAGTGTTCAAGAAAATATAGTTAGACCTTTCCCACACTACCACTAGATGGAGCCAAAGATCCTTCAAAAGGTAGAGAGACAGGCTCAGGTATTAACGGTCATTAGCAGAGACCACAACAATGCATGACAGCATGTGCCAACACTAATGGCTGTGTATTGACTGGACTGGAGGATGTCAATAAAATACCAGATACAGTGCTGTGAGAAAAGCAAGACTAATAATAAAAGCAAATAAGGAAGATTTAATAATAGAAGAGGCTGATAATGGGCAAAAATGACAGTAAAGAAAAAGGTGACTGTCCTTTTGCAATTAAAAACAAAGAGGGCAGGGATTATGTGCATGCATATGACAGCCAGAAAGGGAGGTTGCCCTGTGGCAAGGTGACTGCCTGCTCTGCAACCCTGCAGCACAGAGTTGAACAGGAAGTGGAGGGGCCACTCACCAATCTGACAGGAAGACACGTCCACACTTCCTCTCAGCAGATCTCCCAGAGGGCTGTTTTCTGTCATCTCCTGCTTGACAGAGAAGAGGAGAATAAGGAAAGAAGTTGACTCCCATTTTGAAGCCATAATCCACGTTACATGTATCTCTGTCACAGTGGATGATTGACAGATTACGTAATGAGACCCAAAGTTAATGAGTTAATTTACTAAGTTCCCTTTAAATAAGGAACTTAGTGCTTTGTGTGTTGTGAGATGCTCACAGTTCTGTCAGGCTCCGCCGCTGATGGACTGGTCTCCTCCACGTAGTTAGCAGGAAACCACAGCTGCTTCTTCCCTCCGCAGTCACCCTTCCACCTGAGAGAAGAAAAAAAAAAGAAGGGAAAAGATGATGACAACTGGGGACTGTGGCCTTAAAATGATGCCAACATTGGGTTATTATTATAACATAATAAATATTTTTTTATCTTATCCCATAGTCCCATCCTGTATAATTCATAAGTCATAAGCCCTCACTCTCTACCTGCACAAATGTGATTTGTCTAAATGGATAATTAAGAGCTACTTCCTGAATAAATGTTATGCTGGTCACTCACCATCCGCCTTCCTGTTTGTCCACATTAGAGATAATAGCATTCTTAGTGAAGGAGAGCTCATCGTCCCTCTGGGCTTTATACTCATACATGGCTCTCACCGTGCACTGAAAAGAAAAGACATGCATGTTCACTGTCTTCACTGTATAAAAGTCCAAAAGGTGCAGAATTCAACTACACATGAACTTCATACTGGACACTCACCTTAAATGTTGGCATTTGGTTGGCCTCCACATAAAAGCCTGGATTCCTGCCCTCGTACAGTGACCCGTAGTCTGGCTCCTATTGGACAACAGATTGTGTATTCACTAGGCTGCAGAATGCAAACTACAGACTTTGACATTTCTTTGTCACATTTTTTTCAGATTAGATATTACTTAACCCAGACAACATCATATTAATCTTTAGTAAGTGTGCCATTGAATGTATAGTGGTACTCACAGCAGTGCCTATCTTCTCCAGTGTGTCCTCATTGATGGGATAGCGCAGTTTCATTTTGCGGTACAGAGGATGCTTCTCATAGTAGCTGATGAGATCTACAAGGCTGTCAAACTCTGAGGTGCCCAGCACCACAGTCTGACCCTCCTGCTGCACGCGACAGTGCTTTATCTTTCCCTCTGCCCTGTGATGAAATAACAGACACAATATCAATGACTTTGCATTCATTTGAATATTAGTTATGCAAAAAAACTTAACTGTGAATGTAGAATTTTGTAGGATTTATAATCATTTGTCTTTCTCTTCAGTCATCCTTGTACATTAAAAGGAAGTTAGGTCACTTAATCAGGCAATAGTACTAAGTTACCTGAAGGAAATGGCAAACGAGTTGGGTTCTGCCCTCTTCCTCACAAGGAAAGCCCCGTCACGAGGAACCCTCATCAGCATGTTCTCTGCATGACTCCTGGAGAGGTTGGCATGGTACCACCTGGGAACATTAAACATAGATAGAGAGCATATAATTGCAGGGACGCAACTGTTTCACCTTTTGTTTATTCTAGATGAGGGAGTCAGCTACCAGCCTACAATGTAAACTGTAGTTCTAAAATGTTATTTAGAGTTGGGTTTACAGATTAAGTATTGTTTTTTTAAGTACCCCTGAAAAAAATATACATCACTGAAGGTCCTCAGCGCTTCATAATTTTAAATTCTTTCCCATCTGTGTGAATGCTGCTTGAGACTCACTCTTTGCCCTCGTGAGCATTGGTCTGAGGCACCGGCTCAGTCAGCTTCATCTCAAACTCGTTGCAGCGCAGCGCCACCTGCTGGTAGTGGTTGATCAGGGCAAAGAGCGTGTCAAACACCAGGTTGTCAGTCAGGTAGAACTTTGGGCTGCCTGCCTCTTGACGGGAGTGGATACGACAGTGCTGCACCCGCCCTGAACGCCTGGTGCAGAGATGTGAAAAACAAAAAAAACAAAAACCAACAACAACAACAACAAAAACCGTGAGAGATCAACCTACAGTAAAACAATTTTCAGTTTGTTTATAGGTCATTATGACTACCAGCTTTCTTACTAAAAAACACCATCCCCCTTGTTAACCTTGAACATACTACCATCTGAGTGTCTGAGCATTGTTTCCATACATTGTGTGTATATTACATACACACAGATTAAATAGCTTTGAGGTAACTCAACTTATGCAGAGCATTTGCATTACCAGACTGAAGGTAAGTAACCGAGTCAGGCCTACTGACACATACAGTATGCAATAGATAAGGCTCCATAATTGCAACAATTCAATGAATCCCATTATCATGATAAAACAACATACTGAGATATACTCTTCTGTTGTTACTTACAAACAGCAAATGCTGATTAAATACTAACTGTAAATTTCTAAACAATATTCCCAATCAATATTATCATACAATTAAATGCATTTAACATCATTCAATGTCCATTTCCCATCATTAATCTTGTCTATATTTTCTATATAGTTCATTACTGCCAAACAAATGCTGTTGAAGTCTGTGTAAAATGTGTAGAAAGTTTGCAGATAGTCAAATTCATGTGCACCATACCAGAAAGACAGTGTATAGTCTCCCACAAAGGTCTCGCTCTCTCGGACCAGGAAGGAGCCATCAGGAGCTCCAGTCTCCAGGCAGTACTCAGACAGTAACCTCTCGGCTATCTGCCGCCCGTCCCGCCCTGCGCCCAGCTTCCCATGGAACCATTTCTCTGTCACGTGCTGGTCCATACCGTTGGACACCTGGAAGATTAGGAGAGGGAGATGTTAAGCCATCTGACATCATAGTATTTCACAAGCTTGTGACAACATGCATTTAGTAGCAACAGCTTAAAATGATTCCCTCATTGGCCACCTACTTTCACATACACAAAAAAGAGACCCTTTCCTTCTGGATCTGATCCTGGTACAGGTCTATGAATATTAAAAACTGTAACAACTTCCATAGAAAATACTGTATTTCTCATACTGTATGTAAATTAAGTGCAATGTCCGGTGCTGCACAGATCCTAAAAATAAGTTCAAGTTCAAATACAGGACTAGTGATTCTAATCTCTATGTATATCAAGAGGAGATCAGGCCAACTAACCTCTCTGTGCTCCTCCTCATCATCGTTACCCTGGTTACTGGAGGTCTCTTCTGAGTAGTAGATCTTAGTGCTTGTCAGGACAAAGAAATGAGGGTACCACTCCTGGGGAGGGGGGAGATGAAGGGAGGTTAAATTAAATATTTAGAGGATCCATGTGTCGCACTGAAAAGTGGCCCAAGTAGGCAAGATTTTAATCATCTAAGGGAACAAGAAAAGCAGTTCATAAAGTCAAGACCTGGTTCTAAAAACAAGTGGGACACAGTTCTAAAATGAATGTTAAACAGAGTGGCGAGCTGTCAGATGATGGGTCTTTGCTTTATTATAGCTAAGAACCAAACACTTAAGAATAGTGACAACGCACAAAACAGGCTTGGTATAGAAGCTACTTCAGCGCATCATATTTGAAGCTTAGCGTTCACCGTGATGCAGCATCCAGAATCCATTTATACATGATGAGCATGCTTACATGATTAATGGGGTCTTCCAGGTACAGGATGCCATTTTTGATGGAGTTGCTGATATCATTCTCTGAGTAGGGAGTGGAGGTGGAAACCTCCTCATAGGCACTGCCTTCTGCAAGCTTCTTATGCTGCAGCAGATGAAGGGAGAGGAGGACAGATGGTAAGAGGAAAAAGGGGACATACAATCAGAAACATTATACCATCAGAACACTGCACAAAGCATCCATTCATACTTTTCCCTGCAGAATAAAATTGGCACAAAAAGCTCAAATGATTTCTCATGACTCCAGGTGGCTCCTGACCTTGATGAGGATCTTCCTCTTGAGCAGGGTGGGTGAGGGAAGGCCATCTGCCGCGATATCCACCGCCTTGGTCAGTAGCATCTCTCCAAACACCTTTTTAAAGTAAGTGGCCATATTTCTCTGCTGCACAATACTACAGTGGTCCTCGATGGACAGGATGATGGGATAGCTGTAGGAGGACCACAGATCCAAACTTAAGAGTTGCAGCTTCACAGAAAAACTTTTTTATCTGTACTGTCTTTCTTTTCTTATTTTCTAACACGCTACAATGATGAGTGATGTCACTGCAGCCTACCCACATTGTTTCCTTTGATATTTCTGTTTTTGTATCTTTGTCATCTCTGTTTTATCATCTCATCGCCACCGACGGCTGTAAAAAGAAACAGAGTGGGTTGCACTCATAGAGACTCACTCGGATGTGACGAAGGCATGCTCTTTGATGGTGGTCAAGACATCACAAAACTTGATTTTTGTTGTGAGGGTGTGTCCGTGGTAGATGACTGGCATTCCATCTGGACCATCCCAGCAGTCCACTGAAAATAAACACACACACATGCACGCAATGTCATTTTATCTACTATGCTACATAAAAAAAAGAGTAAGTATATATAAATGCAGATGTATTATATAGTTACGGAGCCGTTTTAACACCTTTAATCTTGAAGACGCACAAGTTTATGTCATGTTAATTTACTTTTGGATGGCGCGAAGTGACACTTTAACCACTATAAGCCAGTCCTATTCATAGAAACCTAGTTGACAGGAGTTTGGTGTAAAGGTCATATATAGCACTGTCGTTTAACAACAAGTGTGTGTGTGTGTGTGTGTGTGTGTGTGTGTGTGTGTGTAAGGGTGTGGCAGCTGCATTAAAAGTAGAACTGTAAGGGATTGGAAGCGGGGGTAAGACAGTTAATTACGAGGTTGAAAGTCAAGTAGTGATGATTTACTGTACGTGGGTAAAACTGCAGTGTGTGTGCATGTGTGTTTACCCACATTCAATACAGCGGCAGCCCATCCTAAGACAGCGAGCGTACGCCTCCAGGGACGATTCACTGGAAAACTGGTCTCCCGTCAGGTAGCTAAAAATAAGCATGTCACGTTAAAGTACACACACAAAAATACCCTCACATCTAACCAGTTTTTCAAAGAAGTCACACGTCAGGGACTGCATCACACACACACACACATTTTCTATGGTGGTAGCACAAACACATTGATACTGCTATATCAAAAGGGCTATCTCTCTTTTGTTGACTGGAGTAAACACTTCTTACTCATTCAGTCGGTCAATTCAAACTTAATCAAAGCAACATGGGAAGTTTCCATTCCACTGCTCCAATGAGTATTGTTTCATATTTAGTACAGAAGGTTATCATTTGCCTTTCACACACTTTTCAATGGGAGGAAAAATACATTTTCCTGCAAAATAAACGCCTGGATCTCATTCTGGAACATGATTGTTAAATAATACACTTATCTGATGTATGCCAGTAAGCCAGTTCAAAAGCCCTCTTTGGTTAGAGTTTCAAGAGAGGATGCCAGATTTCAGTGTTCCCAAGGCCTAATTACAACTGGTTGAACTTTACAGAATCTTGACATAATGAAATGTATGCTTGAAAGCTATAGGCTCCATTCTTACGTGTTGTGCGAAGAGGAGATCCAGTAGTGGGACAGGGGGTTGTTCATATTCTCAGGACACACCTGGTCCAGGGAGGAATCCCAGATGCTGTTCTCTTTGGAGAACAGGTATGTCAGGAGCTATATAGGAGAGAGGAGAGCAGTGAGAATGAGGCTGAATTCAAATGTGTGGACTGTCCCGCACTTGCAGACTTAACTCATGTGTTTCGGGGAAGTTCACAAGTGACTAGGGCTTTTCCAAATCCACAATTCATCAAGTCTGCAAAAGCCTCAAACAAACTTTCCTCTAACTTTCAGAGAGTCCACTTGGAGTGCAGACTTCAGACTTTGCTCTGAAGGCTATACCTATTCGTAGCAATATAAAGTAGATACGACGATGTAAAAAGTAATAATAACAATAATAACAAGACTTTGTTTAAGAACTGTTCTCTCAAAACCCAAGAGGCAAAACCTCAAGTACAATAAACTTGAATCACACATTTTAATGCATGAATCCACCTGAACTATAAGCAGATATTGCAGTGCAGCTTGTAAATATATTTGTATTAGAACACATGTATGTGCTCAACACCACCTGAGTGTGTAACACTTGGAAAACCATGGACTTGTTCATATGTTGACAAGTGTCAGAAGTAAGTAATAAATGAGAACTGATATTTCACACATAGAGAATATGCATTAATTTAATAATTTGGATTTGTTTGTTATAATCTGCAGAGTTTGACGGGGCAAGGTTGGCTTTCATCCGATTAAGAAAAGAAATAAATAAATTCAAACCACCTATGATGTAAGAATCTTAGTATGACCAAGGCCTGTACACGTGCTATCTCACACAATACAACAGGACAACACAGAAAGACAGTACCAACTCTTGCAGGCTAGCTCGCACCAGCTTCCTCTTCTCTTTAGTCAAACATAGCTTTATGGTGACCACAAAAAGCATCCTTCGCTTTCTGCAGAACTTGGTACCACAGTAAATAACCTTTTCTACCTGTGTGGGAGGATGAGCTTTAGGCTGACATCATGGCTATCCATGTCAATTTATGAGCATCTCCCACCCACACCAACAACACAGGGGGGCATTGGACAACATAACTTGCAAAAACATGTTTACATTTTTTCTATTAGTGAGCAAAGACCAAGAAGAGAGCATAAAGAGAATCAAGAAAAAAGGGGGAAGAAGAAAGTGGGAGATGTGGTGAGTGTGTGTACCTCGTCTTGGTGGAAATAAGGCTGCTCCACTTCTCTCAGGGGGTCTTTCAGGTAGCTGAACATAAACTCCTGAACCTTGCTGTTGTCTGTGGCCCACATTTCCTGGATTTACATACAAACACAGATGTATTGGAGCATGCAAATGAAACAAATCTGCAATCAACTAGATGTCCAACAGCCTGGAGACATTACCTTTTGAGACTCCAGGAGGAAGCTCTTGAAGTCGTCAAGGGAGATCCTCTGTTCTGGTCTGTCAATGAACCTGGCAGAAAAAGTAATGGTTCACTTCAGTAAGCACACATCTGTGCAGAGACTTTCTGTGCATGTGTGTGTTTAGTTTTGACCTACCTCTGTAGAAACGGGATCTCCATCTGAAAAAATGGAGAAAAGGGGAACATTTCAGTTAATTAATGAAAGTGCTGTCCTTTCAGTGTGTATAGTACTCGTCCCGGAGATGGACATAGACATCCTGTAGGGAGCTGGGTGGTTAGTTGTGGGGGGCACTGAGGTCATCCATTTAATCTGACCCCAGGCTGCCTGCCTCCTCATCCGTGTGAGTGTGTGTGTCCTAATGGCCTCCACCAGAGAGGTTTGGTGAGTTTTTAACTGGTCCATATTGATCTCACAGCCATTTGAGAACAGACAAATGGGGGAGGAAGGGTGCCTTGGCAGGGCATCAGATGGGGCGCTGGGGGATGAAAGTGCTGGGACAGAACTATCTGTGCACACATAAAATGATTGCACTTACGTTTTTCTGAGCATCAAACATGAGGCTGCGATAGAGCTGGGCAAACTGGCTGAAGGACACGTCTCCATTCCTCATCTCTGAGTCCTGTAAAACAAGTAGAGAAATGAGAGGGAAAGTAAAAGGGCTGTTAACGGAAAATCGTAAATCTTTAGCCTCTAACAACATTATATTGAAAGGGAAGTGGGCAGGGCAATGGAGTGGGAAGGGGGTCTGTGATAAGCAGGAGGAGGTTACCGGAAGCTTCTCTCGGAGGAACCGCATGTTGGGCACCCTGTAGTTGACCTGGCTCAGCATGCTCTTCAGATCCTTACAGGATATCCTAAACACATACACACGTTTTGTTGAGAAATCAAACACAAACATGGATATGCACGTACAATAAACGCAATAAACGTAAATAAAAGACTTCTACCAACTTGCACACGTAGATCCAGTTGTGGTGCAGACAAATCATTTTGAAATTTACAGACATACTGAAACCTTGCAAACACACACCCCCCTCATGCTCTGCTGAGTTTTTTTGCTTCACTTTTACTACACAGCCTGGAATTTTGGCCAGAGAGGACAATACCCCTAACAAAGGCTTTTTCGTCAGGGATGTAACAGACAAACATCTCTGTGCATCTCCTCCATCCTCTGCAGTCTGTTTCCTGCTGCAGGAAGAGGTGTTGGTGTGTGGCTGCGAGGTTAGTTCCTTCACTACACCTCAACAAAGTTCTCTCACTGACACCTACCAGCCTGGTGTAGCTAGTCTTCTTGCTCTAGATGATACACTGGGGAAAGGACACACAACTGCTGTCACCAAACACTTGAGTTAAATCTAATTACACCTATTTCCTGTGAGGGTGATCTGATTAACTCTGGAGTTTAAATCTTTTAACTTAACTGAGCTGAACTCACCTGTCTTCTCTATTGCGATCAACGGCGTAGAACTGCTTACGTAACCATCTAAAAAAAAAAAAGAAGAAGAGAGAATTAAGAATGATTCTGCTCATTATCCTATGCTGTCTGTCCACAGCACCTTATAATATCTTCAGCTTTGGATGTGACGTGTAGCTACATGTGTACTGTTCACCTCTCTATCTGGAGCGGTGTCGGGGACTTCAGTGTGTCGGCCACAAGCCAGTTTAACCCCTTCACCCACATGGTCATCTCTTCATCAGACGTTGCTGAGAAAGAAATCAACACATGACTAACTTTTGACAACTATTTTCAGATTTTCTTTTCTTTTTATTCCCATGAAAATGTTATTTTGGGAAGTTTTCCTTCTTTGAATCAAGAGTCTAACGACATGTGGTGTTTTATAAGGCTGCAACTACCGATCATTTACATTATCGATAAATCTGCTGATTATTTTCTCGATTAAATCAATTAATAATTTAAACAATAGCAAAAAGCCAAGATTATGTCTTCAATTAGCTTGTTTTGTCTGACTAACGGTCTAAAACCTTAAGATATTCAATTCACTGATATTCACTAATATATGACAAAAAAAAAAATTGTCACATTTGAGAAGCTGGAACCAGAGAATTTTGGCTTTTTTGCATGAAAAATGACAGATGATTAATCGATTATCAAAATAGTCCAATGTATTACTCAGCTAAACCTTGCAGTACTAGTGTTGTATGCTGTGCAGATCGTAAAGCCCTTTGAGGCAAAGTTGTGATTTGTGGCTATAAAAATAAAATTGACTTGACTTGATAGTGGCATTAAAGCTCCTTTGTCAACTTTTGAACATTCAACCAATACCAGCTTTTGTTTTGGTACGGTAAGGCAAGATATATTAACTCAGAAAGTCCCATCTATACAAAAAGCAACAATAAATTAACTGCAAAAGAGGGTTGGAAACAAAACATCAGTTGTATCAAGGGTGAAGTGATGGATTTGTAGTTCATGACCATATTAGCAAACGTATTCATGTTAAAAATAGGATGGTAATACTAATACTAATGGATCTGAAGGTATGTAAGCCTCTGTTGGTGTCTGTGCGTACCTGCCAGGCTGAGTGATTTAAGGCGAAACTCTGTGCCGTACAGGATGACAAAGCAGTGAGCCTGGTCCAGCCGCGCTGCTGAGTCCTCCACATAGCGGTCAAAGTCCCGTGACTTCTGTCCGGGACGGATTTCCTTGATCTCTCGAATGTCAACTGCAGAGACAGACACACATAGAACAGTTAACAAAACACAGAACCGCCATTTCCTTGCACATATAAAGATGTCCTCGGTAGAGCTGGGTGGCTGCTTGAAATAAAAATCATGTTATTAAAAATGTTACAATATACAAAATGCTGTGCAAAATAATCTCAATGATGTTGAATACACTTAACAATTATGCTTTACATCAGATAAAAATCTATATATGTGTATAACAAAACCTTCAATAACTCACTTGTTAATTTTTAGTTACAATTTGCTTTGAAATATTTATTTGGAAGACAGCATTTAAAAAAAAAGATAACACAATATGATCATGTCTTCACAAAACCACTCAAAGACCATAAATAATAATATTGAGTTAGCTTCAAGCAAAAGTGTATTATAATTTAATTTATTCAGAATTTAATTTCATAAATCAGATTTTTTTTATTGCCTCAATTCTAATGCTAACCTTCCAGCATACAGACCAACACACAGCATTGTATCGGTATTTAAAGCCCCCCGACCACATAAAACAGTGAAACCGAGGTAACGACCTAAACCACAGTTACACTTAAGTGAAGACATACAGTAGACAGATATTGTTATATATGGATTTCAAATGAAGAAGAAGATGAAGTTACTGACCCCAAATTAACCTCAGTTTGCCTTTCATAATTGAAATCTACCAAAACCAACAATTACTGATCTAAAAAAAAAAAAAAAAGACTGAGTCAGTTGCACAAACCAGTTTGTGACGGGACTAGCCGGGTGTGTACAATAGAGATTTTAAACTCATTGCAGCCATATTGTATTTGGGTAACTGTGTGACTTCAAGAATGCTTGTAATGGGTTTAACAATCTACAGTACAAAGGGCATAAGACAGGGAATATAAAAGTTATACGCCACTTAACAACCCTGTCTATTTATCCTATATAAAGCAATATACTGTATATCTTTTAGTTTCCCTACACTGGACTGATCAAAAAAAAGCACTGCATAGGCTTTTACACAAGACTGCTTCATCGTTTTATTTTAGGAATGATAAAACTAAAAAAAGACCTGGTGCAATTTTGTCTTGACCCAATTAATAGGCAGTCAGAAACTTTATGAGTGTGTAGGCTGTAATTCTGAAAAGTGTCCAGATGACTGCGACTGAAACCTTTTGTACGATGTAGGCTGTAAAGTAACTCAAAAGGTTCCTATCAGTGTTGTATTAGTAGCAGTTAAAGACCTACAGCAGGGACTCTCCTGTTACACATATACACACTTATTTGAGCTCCTGCTTCTCTTCCTGCCCCCGGAGCACACATCCTGTGCTTTTGTCGCCTACACACCACATCTGTGCTCGCGTATAGGTGTATGTTCTTTTCTCTATGTCTTCTCACGCAGAATTTCACCAAGATCACTAATCATACATCATATCTCAGTTTACTTTACCCGCCAGATGGGCCAGCAGACTTCCGCTGAGAGCAAGGCAGCTTTGACAGGCTGATCTGTTAGACAACACTTTTAGTCATTTGAGTCAAAATATTTGGAGCCTGCCTCAGACAGATGCAGGATATAAAGAGATAGCCAGAGGTGTAACCTTACCAAAGGAGATGAGTGGAGGTATCCTGCAACACACTTCCACACTTCCTCCAGTGCTCTGTCCTGCCTTCCACACCATTTCTACCACTCCTCACCAGGGCTGGGTATCACTGGTCATACAATACCTGAGTTTCTGTACCAAAATGATACTTTGATACCTTACTTTGATGAAAGTTTTTCTTAGTAAGCAAAAGTGTCAAATGCCTATCAAAATACAGTCTAGTGCTTAGCAAATTAGTCAGTTGTTCTATTAGTTGCCAACAATTTTGATATTACTCATTCAGGTCTTTGGTCAAGGAGAAACAGGAAACATTTGTTGGTTCCAGTTTTTGAAATGTGAGGATTTGCTGCTTTTCTTTGTTTTATAGTGCTGCAAATGACATAAATATTGAATACCTTTTGTGCTAAACTATTTTAAGATGTCACATTGTGCTGTGATGGGGATTTTTCACCATTCTATGACATTTTATTGACCAAACGATTAATCAAAAAACAATCAAAAGCTTAAACTGTCATGAAAACAAATGAAGCCCTTACAACAGTCTAAAACTGATATATTTTTTATTCAAATCAGTAACTATCTGATCAAAGAATAAGTAAACAAGATTACAAATCTGAGCAGGCATTTGATGCCAACTTTTGGAAATTGACAGTTTGATACTTGGGTGTTACAGACAGACAAAAAAAGAGGTTTGAACAATACCCAAGCAAGCACACCCTCATCACACCTTCAATTAGTTCGACACATTACAATAGAGTGCATAAGTTGTCTGCTTGACATTTGTGCCTGTTAAAAGGCAGCTTTTCCTTGCCACTGTCACCAAGTGCTTGTTCATGGTGGGGAATTGTTGGGTCTCTTTAATAATATTATAAAGAGTAGGGTCTAGACCTGCTCTATATGAAAAGTGCCCCTGAGATAACTTCTGATTATGATTTGGCACTATATAAATAAAATTTAATTGAACTGTGTGTTGCAGAGGAAGGAAAACGAGAACTGCATTATGTTGATGAATAATGTTGCAGTTATTTTGCTAAATATTGCAATTGTGATATGAATGACAGGCAATGATTAGCTGATTTACAGAAAATGAATCTACAACTATTTGATAATTGATTAATTGTCATTTTTCATGCAAAAATTAAAAAAAAAAAACATTTGCTGGTTAATGCTTCTTAAATGTGATGATTTGCTGCTTTTCTTTGTCATATTAGAAACTCAATATCTTTAGGTTTTAGACTTAGTCAGACAAATCAAGCAATTTGAATACATTATCTTGGGCTTTGGGAAAATGTAGCGGGCACCTTTCACTATTTTCTGACATTTTATAGACAAAATTATTAACTGAGAAAATAACAGTCAGCTTATTCAATAATGAAAATAATTGTAAGTTGCAGTCATAATTACATTACAAAAAATAATAAAAAAAATAAATAAGAAGTCATTAGTTAGTTGAAGTATTTCATATTGCAATCACATTTTCGAGTGACCGTGTAGCCCATAGGGTGACAATGTTTCTGTGTGCACTCACACGTCAGCTGATCTGTATCACCTCCTTTGATATCACGTCAGGTAAAGTTAAGCAGAGGACTTTCCGCCTCACAAATTACTGTCATGCAGCTACATGGATTCTGTTCCCCATTCCAACACATTGTAAATATAGTCAAGTAAGTCAACGGTGGAACGGCGCTCCTTTTCCAGTCCAGTGATAAACTGATCTGAACAACAATGTTTTCATACAGAAAAAAAACTATTTAACAGCAGATTCTTATTGTGCAACCACATTGCTGCCTGCGGGATAATGTCCCACTAACTTGTTAATATATTTCTCATAAATAAACTGGGCTGACAGCCAAGGAGCGTTGTGTGAGCTAGAAATTACATCAGAAGTTTGAGGCGAGAAAGCACGTGTGTGTCCTTTTACGGGAGGTATGGGAAAAGCAGGTCAGGGAGATGTCTCCACTGACGTGTGCAGGTAATTCCATCCACATTTACACATACACACAACAACAACTACCTGATGATTTCGTCATTATTTACAATGTTCCTTTCCAAAAGAAATTTCCATAATACAGCTGATGACAATTAACTGCTGTTGAATGCAGGTCAACATGGGCTCATCCAGTATCATGACTGATAACATGTAGACGTTTGTTTTAATAATTGGTGACACTTTTGCTCATTCACACTCCACGGCGACACACTCCACAAAAAACGGCTTCCTCCCTAAACTTGAACACACCTCACATTCCCTGGCTCAGTGCACCATTCAAATTATGGCTGCAACTAACGATTATTGTCATTATAGATTAATCTGCCAACTATTGTCTCAATTAATCATTTAGTCTATGAAACGTCAGGCAGTTCCAGTTTCCCCAGAGTTCAAGGTGACATCTTCATATGTCTTGTTTTGTCTGATAAACAGTCCACAGCACAAAGATATTCAGTTTACAATGATATAAAACAGATAGAAGCAGCAAAAACCCACAAATGAGAAGCTATAACTGAGGATTTTTTTTGCTTGAAAAATGACTAAGCTATCAATATACAAATCAATTATACAACTAATTGTTTCTCGTCCAACTCATAAATGATCAGAACTATCAACTATTAGAGTTAGGGTATGTATATGCAACGTCCTACTGCGACATTAGTAGATCTATTCTGCAGTAGTTGTAGCAAAGCAGTGTGAAAAATCTGGATTCTTGTCTGTCAAAGTTAATTTGGTGTGAGGTGTCACAGTTGTGTGTTAACTAACTGGTTGAGTTAATTCTGCAGGGAAAGCTCAGTGTGAGCGGGACAAACTGCTGACAGAGCACCAAGTGTGACTTGAAAATGTGGACTGAGCACTGATTCACTGGTTATCAGAGAAGTCAACACCCACATTCAGACTCATGTCTCATGATGTGTGAATCATTACTTATCACTGACATGTGTATGTTACATTTAAGCCTATTAAAAGGTGCTCAATACATTCCACATGCTTGTCATATAACTTCATGAAGAACTGTGAAAATATTTATAAACAAATTAAGAAGTAGTGATGCTCCAGCTTGCTTTACTGTATTATTACATAATTATATAATATTAATATATGAATATACATATAAAAAATTATACAATATTTTTTGGATTGGTACATGATCTATGGCTCAGTTGATTTCGCTGATTGGTTCCTCTTGTCTGGTTTAAGTTGTGCTATATAAAATCTTCTATCACAATATATGTAATTTTATATAGGTGGTATCAATATATATTGTGATATGTATAGCATGACCAATACTGGATCGATATTTGGGAGTTAAAAAAATCTGATAACGATATATATATATATATATATATATATATATAAAAATTTTAAACATAAACACATATCATAAACAACAATCTTGATATGGATCCCTGAGATTTGTTTTTTAAGAATTGTTACCAAGATACATACTAAGTGGGACTTTTCACAGTGTAAAAATAAACTTGTCAGTGCTCTTGGGTGGAGGAACAATGTAATGGTGACATTGTTTCTAAAATACCTCAAATTAGGGTTGCACAATAACCGCAATATTATTGAAATCGCAATATGGCCAAGTGCAAGATGCAAATCGCTAAAGCTGCAATATTTTGATTAAGGTCAAATTTGTGACAAAACAGCATTATAATGAAATACTTTGGTGCTGCAGAGATGCCCTGGCCTACAAATCTTGTTCTCCAGATGTAAGAAAACATGTTTGTTTGGTATAGACCCCAACAAATGTCACATCATCATGATTTTAATAGCTGTGAATCATATCACAATTGTAATATCTGTCAAAATAATCATAATATGAGTTTTTCCGATATCATGCAGCTGTACTACAGTTTCTTCTTACTTATCGGCCCACATATACCCCGATACCAATATATATATGCAATAAGCTAATATCGGCCAACACTGTCCAAAATGTTTGGTCTTTTTGATCTATCTGCCAATGGCTGGTAAACTGAAAAAAATTACCGTCCAAAATATTTTTCAACCGGCCATAAAACTGCACAAGATATGTCATTAAAAACAGTGTAATTACTAATTACCTATCGACTGACCTTTTTAAAAGGTAACTATATTAATGAAAATTTTAGATGCTGTTGTAAGGAGACTCAACTTTTATTCTAAAATGTTAATTGTTATTACATCATCTCTCACACACGCCCAAACAAACAGTCATTGCAGTGGGTAATGTTGCAGCTGTTGTCTTGACACGGCTAATGTGGGCTTTTGAGTTTTTGTGAATTCTATATTCATACAATGAGTTCGGACCACAAATAAGCAGGTCCTTTGTCGAGTACCTGTGGCAAACGCTGCAGCTCACTGTACTGGCATTGCCGTCATAAAAGAGCCCATCTCTCCTCATCCTCTTATCTGTGAAGCGCGACTTCTCTGTACATTTTCTTTTAACCGTACTTCCACCGTGCTCTTCATTTTTCCTTTTAGGTTAATCTACTGCAATGTGCCGCCACATACTTGCAGACTCTCTTTGCGGTTAGCACGAAATTCTACTCTGTGGTACCCAGCTCGATTACCAGTACCACTGGTGGACAGCGAGGGTCAATCAAAGAATTGCGATACAATCGACGATTATACGTTGCATGCCGCCACCAGTGTGCAGAGTCGATGCAAAACAAAATGTGGTCAATCAACTTATAAGTTGTAGTGATGAGACTTGTAGTGAAGTAGTCCTATTTCAGCAACCCACCAATGGAGGCTGACCTAATTTATTTTATTCGCCCAAGTGGATTTTTACTTGCATTTGGCGAGTGCTAATTTTGGACCCCGTCGCCAATATATCACCCTGGCTGATTTATCGGTCTAGCGCTAGTGATAGTATAATTTCTGGAAATTCAATTGAGCAAAGGTACTTAAAGGCACGTCATTACATTGATGTAAAACTGCTGTGAACACCAATATCACCATAAAGCAGTCCTGCTTATTGATCTGCAACATTGCCCATGGCCTAATAGAAGCTAGAGACAATAAAGAGATAGCTACCTTGGTGGACACAGTACAGATAAGTTTCTACTGGTTGTCAATTTTCTATCATCTCACGGAATGTGTTGTCATATCCAGTGCTAACCAGTGAAATTATATCCTGTAGTTTTTGCTTGAAATACAAAAACCTGCATCCTAAAGTCCCCTACTTCAGTGCTTTTGAGGAAAGCTTGTAAACATGAGAGGATCAGACACTGTGGTGGGCTCCAGCAACCGAGATGAGAGCTTTCTCTACCAGGGCACCAAAGTTAAATTACAGCTTGAGAGTGTAAAAACACACGTGGAAGCTCATTCATTAAAACCTACACCTGGCTCCTTCAGTAAAGGATGTGTGTAAGCGCATCAGTTAACTCACTTTAATATCTGAGTTGCTCTGTCAGGATGATAATGTAGCAAAATTATGTGTCGCAGTCAAATTTGATTCTGATTCATGCTTATGTTGCTTTGTTATCAATAACATACTCAGGAACCAGAAGCTCTATATATGATTTGTATGATACGATATGTGATGTTTCGCAACAGTCTCTCCAGTAACAAAACAAACTATACACTCATACACAGCCGAATGTCATGTTTGGGCAAACTTTATTAGTTGAAAAGGCTGTGATTGTACATGTCAGGTATCCAAACCTTTACATTTATGCTATGCCTTGCCTACACCTCTAACCAGCCAGGTTACCACCATTTCTTCTGCAAGATCACATCCTGCTTTGTCAGGCCTGACCTAAATCTTATTGCATTAGATTATAATGTGAGCCACAACAAATATCTGCTTCCAGTTATTTGGCGGGCAAGATAGGCCAACTTCATGTTCATGAAACAAGCATCTTTATAGAAAATGTGCAAAAAATACTTCAAGGGACAAAAAAAGGTACGCTTCTCAGCATTTTATATTTAGCAACAGACTAGAGTGCTGTTTCCACAGTTAATGGGCATCATTCTTTTACTGCCATTGATAAAGGGTAAAAACAGCGGGCCAAATTGTTCCCAAATGATCACACACTTCCTGTAAAAATCCTCATATTCTATTTCTGTACATTAATGAGCCGCCTAGGCCAATTTCACCTCTCCAGGAGTATCAAATAGCAACTATGAGCTCATGTGCGTATAAAACCCTTCGTCGCAGAAAAGAGGATACTGTTGTGTAAAAAAAAAAAAAAAAAAAAAAAGCCTATCTTTTTTGTGTGCTCTTTTTGCTGCTTCTGGAGCAGAGTGCAACTGTGCACAAGGCATCCTGCTACCCAAGAGACAGACGACTTAACAACTCATTGAAGAACTGCGTGGCCTCAGTTAGACACGCTGTTTTGTTAAAGATTAACTTGAATGTCAGCTTCCTGGTAAACTACAGTATATTCTTATTAATTCAACAAAAGAAGAGTTCCAGTTCCAGGAATGGTACTTTCTTCTTGTTGTCGACCCTGGATTTGTATCTGAGATGTGATTTACAGGTGTTACCATCAATATGCACCATTTAAACAAGACTCACACCTGCTCTGTCAATTTTTTTTTAATAATGCTACAAAGTAAAATAAATAATTGGACTTCTAACTCAAGTCTCTGAATGACGAACAACAACAACACAGGAACAAACTAAATCTATCAATTTTAGCAGGACAGAATAGCAACTTTCAGGAACTAATCAGAGCTGAAAAAAGGTGTCATATTGATAGAGAGATGCGACTGGGAATTATTTTTTAGTAATATTGTTATACAGCTTGAATGTTGTCTTTCCCTGTTTTGGAGGCAGCATCACAGTTACGCAATACAACCTGTGCTGTTATTAAGACTGTTTTGTCTGTGCAGAATGAACAATTAATGCCTCCTGTTTCACTTTCATTTCCACATAACCAATCCCCCCCCCAAACTTTTCTTGCGTGTAAATATCTTCTGAAAGCACCAATTTTCCACCTAAATATCATCACATTTCCAATATTAATGCATTTAGAAAAAAGTTTCACTGAGCCCTGCAACTTACATTCTTTAGGATCCAAAAGGATCTTGGAAGTGACTTCTTCAATCCTAACTGACATCATTCACCAGCTTTTCACAATATCGTCATCATGTAATGCGCTCTTACCAAGTCTTTTGTACACTGTACTTTTCATATTTCTGAATGTATGTAAACCAACCAGTTCTGGCATGGATCCCTTCACATTTACAGTGCTTTGTTTGTGTATATGTTTGTGTTTGTGTCTGCACGCTACTCACTCTCTCCTTCTATTTTATCTGTGCCCCGAGTCCAGATAATAGTCCTGGTCTCCAGCTTGACTTGAAATGTCCGTCTCTCTGGCCGCTGGGACTTCTTAGAATAAAACAGCGTCAGTACTGTTCCTAGCTCCAAGTCTCGGTACAGGTTGTTCATCTCTGTGTCGTTGTCCATCCACGGAACAGGTCCGTTGGAAAAGAAGCCCGAGGTCCCAGCCATGTTCACTTCCCCTGTTTGTTGTCAGTTTCCTCTCAGAACAATCTGCTCAGTCCAGGCCTAGACAGGGATACCTACAGCAGGAGAAGAGAAGGGGAAACCCATGAAACAACAATTCCCCGGTGACTTCTAGTGTGTCGGTGCTGTACACACATTAAACGGCAGTGAAGAGTTGATGCTGTCAGGAGACACATGTTTTAAATAAAACTTTACCGTACATATGCATGTCATGTGTATTTACATGCAGAAATAGATTTTTCTGTATCCAAAATATCTTACTCTCACAGTCCTGTTTAAAAACACATTTTTGTATTTTTAATACTGTTTTCAGTATTTTCTAAAAGCCAGAAATATGCCCATTTATAACTTTACATTTAACCAAAATCCTTTTTTAGTGTTCAGACTACTTGATCTTACAGATGCATTTCTGACAATAAATAGTGACATTTTACACAAATTCCAGAATGCTACCTGGGATAAAATAATGTCATTAATAACACACAATG
Source organism: Siniperca chuatsi (assembly GCF_020085105.1). NCBI lineage: Eukaryota > Metazoa > Chordata > Actinopteri > Centrarchiformes > Sinipercidae > Siniperca > Siniperca chuatsi. Next base: position 19,001,280 of record NC_058051.1, on the reverse strand, counting down.
GCAAAAAGTCTGTTTTGTATATGAACATGCAAACTTTGAATATTTAGTTTTACATTAATATGGACTCATGTTTTGTACATGACTAAACATATGTCATAAAACCTACAGTATAAGTACATAATGAGGTAGTAAAACAGCATATAGCCTACATAATAAATAATGTAGCTATGTTCTATTAAATCCATTTTTAAAAATGGTCATAATCATGTAAAAATAGACACGTATGTAGTTTGGCATACAAAGCATTCCATTTTAACATTTAATAAAATATGTGATTTTATTGATTTTTCTACATGGGTAATGTTAGTCTCAGTATTGAATAAGCTACCACTGAAACACAGTTAAATCCAAACAGTAACAGTAATAAGATTTATCATTAACATTGATGTAAATAAATGACAGCTGCAACCCGTCTGGCTAGAAAACGTGCTGATTAAGATAATCACGCCAGATAACTTTCTCACCGACACGATTTTACTTTTAATCTAGCAGCTCATTTAAACTGATTTTTAAAACTACCAACAGGCCTGTAACCTGCTGCAGTCCGTCCCAGAGGAAAACAAAGTTTCCTTCTGGATAAAAGAGGCATAACATTGTTGGGAATAGGACTGGTGGCGAATGGCAGCAGAGTGGGACAACAAGAAACGTCTGGCTATTCACAGCGTGGAAACGGGGCCGGTGTGTGCTAGCATATCGCTGGGCCAAAAGGAAGAATCACGGCTGTTTTCACCACGGAAAAAGCCCAGGTAGCAGTAGCTATTCTGCCCGTCTCTCCCCCTCTCTTTTCGCCTTACTGTGCGGAGAAAAAACAACTGGAAAACAGCACGTCGCAGGGACTGCTGTGCTGTACCTACCGCCGCAATCTCGGCCCGACCGCACATCTCTATCGGCTGAGGCTGCTCCTCTCTCTCCTCTCGCGCTCCCGTCGTCTTTCTCCTTCTCCTTTTACCCCCACACCCCGGTTTTCCGTGATTAAATCATCGCTAGGCCCTGGAAAGGCGCTGCAGTCCCGACGACAACAATTCCCGTTTCCTCTTCTCTCCTCCGGACGTTCACAGAGAGAGGCAGGCACACAGCGAGAACCGTGGCAAGACTACGCAAGTTTGTCTGCTCTCAGACACAGCCAGTGTAGGCCCTTCTCCCCCCAGCCACCACCAGCACCATCAACACAGTCAAAAACCAGACTTCCGCTACGGGGTTCCACAATAAAAGTCGTGTCAAGGAACTTGTTACACTGTTTTGGAGGATGCACATTAGGGACACTGGGTAGGGTTTTAATATTTTAGTTTGAGCCCCACTTTGTACCCTTTATGTAATTATGATTTTTACATTTGCATTGTCGATTACATTAGAGTCAAATTAATTTGCTGTCAACATTGTAAAGAAAAACATTGTAAAAAAAACTCTACATTTGAAACACAGCCTTTTTCTGTTACTAATTTTCCAGTGTACCATTAGGATTTCAACCCATTTCACAAAGTGCATCATTCCTTGACTCAAAAAAGATGACAGGATGAATAAGTATCTATCATATTGTATTTTTAAAATGTGCATGTAAATAAAGTAATCAGTTACATTATTATGGTCATATTTCAACTGAGCTAAAGCAGCGTCATGAGGACAGCAGTGGTGACATTCAAGTACGCATCTGGAGCTGTAAACAGCTTGATATTCATTTGTTGATACCATCATCAGACCTAATGAGACAACAGGTATTGAAGGTGTCTTTTACTTTTATCCAAAAGTAAACCCAGATCCAGATGTACAGATTTGACAGATCATATCTCCTTTTCAGGTTTCCTGCTCCTTTATGTTATAGGGTTTTTACTTTGTCCTTACATACAAGCCGTTTATGAGTGGAAGCCCTGCCATAAATACATTATTTACGAAACTCACAACACAAAGACGTTGATTTATTTCTGTTGATACATTTTTTGGCATCTCTGAAGCTCTACCAATTGCCTTATTCAATCTTTAATTTTAATTTAGCTCTGTCTTGCCTCTGTAACTGCTAGCTACTTCAAAGTACTTTTGCGTTGTGTGTTCTGATATCCCACCTCCACTGTACATTGCACTAGGAGAATATGAAATAGCGAACACCTTCATGCATTTATTTGGACAAAATTAACCTACTTCCGGTAATCATGCGTTTCTCTGCCGTAGCTTGACGTAGCTCATCCTTCAAGTAGGAGCGCCTGTTATCGGCCTCTTAAAGAAGCAGACCCTCTGCTTATACTGTACTTCATGAGTAGCTGTCTCCTCCACATAACCTGTGACCATGGCAATTTGTCAAGTTACAACTTGCTTATAACTACTTATTCCTCCTGTAACTAATACTGCACCTTACTACAATGGGTTGGTTTAGTTCTCATAATTGGTTTAATTCTCATAATTATTAAATTGCTGCACTTTTCGTCTCACCTGCAAAACGATAACTTTGATCATTTATCCATATAAATGATGAAATATAAGTGAAAATAGAAAATAATATTGAGAAATGAATTGTTTTTGAGACATATCATTGGGAACTGGACTATGACCCCTGACTTGACTGATTGCTATTGATTACATCACTGACAGGATTATGTTTCTCTTTGTATACTCAGGGATTCAGCTTGTTGTTTAAATCCCTTTTTCACACATATTTAAGTTTTTTAAAAAAGGACAAAGCGAGGACAAAAACGACAAGGTTGATGTTTTATTCTGAAAACTACAAAGCTCAAAACAATAAGCATTAAACCAATCAGGAGTTGTGTGATAAATGATCAAATAGCAAGAAATAATTAATGACAAAAGTTAAAATATCCATTCACATTTAGAAATTAATTCAAAGAGGACACTTTCTGCTTAATCACAGCAATACAAAAAAACAGCACACTACAATGATAGACTTCTGTGATAATTTTTTTGGCAAAATCCACATCCCTCTTAGAAACCATCTGTCTGAAGGAACAGTCTCTTTCAGCTCTGACACACCAACCATTATGCAGTACTTCAGCTGTTTCAAGTAACCAAGAGGAATATTACGTCTTGTTCATTGCAAAACTGTGGAAACAGACCCACACGAGTTGCATATGAGCAATGAAGAGCTTTTTGTTGACAATGCATACAGCACACATTTTATAAAACACTGAATCAGTTACTGAAAAATGACAAAAATATGTACATCCCTGAAATAAACTGCAAAATCAAACTAAATGGAAAAAAAAGATGACATTCGGTGTGCTAATAATTATGTGAGCATAGTGCTAGGGTTTCTATTCTTCACACGGTCATCAGTCTGTCAGGCTCATTTTATTGTACCAATCTTTCACACTAAAATTCCACAAATTGAAATTCATCCTATTATCTCCCATGTTGTTCCTCACAGTCTCCCACACAAACATGTATTAATTCATTATTCTATGAGAATATAGAATTTCTCAATCAGTCTGATGGCTTACGAATTTCAGTACGGTCATGTCTGACAAAAGATAATACTAATGTGTTCATAGTTGATTGATCATAGGCAGATAGCTGCAGCTACATACACACTACTGTGATTTTTTTTAAGAGAGATGCCCTTTGGCAGCTTGGACAAATGGTTCAAGAGTTATTTTCCTATATTCACAACCAATCCATATATACAGCACAAGTATGAAACTGTGGTCACAGCTCAAAGTCTTCTTCCTCCTTCACAGCCCTGCATTAACCACACAGTGGAATCATTTGACATCAGCTACAAACCATCTTTACAATCAAAGAAAGGCATGGGTAGAAAAGTTAAAACATTAAGTGTGTTTAAAACTCATAGTCCTTGTCAGCCATGTCAATTGCCCAGGCGAACTTCTCTCTCTGGGTTTTGTTGTAGATCTTCTCAATGGGAACGCCCCATTTCTTGCACCTGGAGTGGAGGGAAGATAGACCAGTTAAGGGCAAAAAATGACTGGGCTCATCCACTCACTGGCTGCACCACTGCACCACTATTGTGTCTGTATTATATAGAGGAACTACTATTATAGGAAATTCCCATGAAGAAGACTAGACAGTGACTCAGTTGTCAACAGAAAATCTAAAACTATGGGCTCATGTGCATTGCATTAATGTTGTTGGGACTTGATTAATGATCATTGCTTGTTTACTTTTTATATTGAACTGGGAAAGAGTCCACTATGTATTACTATATTAGTATAATATCTTCTACAATCCAGTGTCTTTAGACAGCCCATGTGTACAGTATACTGAACTTGTGGTAATGTTAATACATTGATTCACACATATGACAGGTGCCTGTTATAGACCTTTTTCACAGCAGATTTTGACTTGTCATAGCAGGAAAAGCACAGGTGAAACAAATGTCATTACCGATGGCTCAGTTCCATTAAGTGACCCAGTAAGCCAAGCCAGTGAGCCAGCATGCCAAATACAGGGCCCTGAAACTAGTTCAACTAAATGGAATGCACTCGTTATCAATGTTATTGATTATACGTGTGCTTTTCCTGTTATGACATACCAAAATGTCTGCTGTAAAAAGGTCACACTGTCATGGCTTACTGGGACACTTGAATACAATGGAGCAATCCTTAATGCTATTAGTAACACCTGTGCTTTTTCGAGGGGGGGGCAGTGACTCCTAGTGACTTTTATGACTTGAAGTGCAGGAACTCCACAGCTACACTCTAGTGTTATGGACCAAGATGGACACCAAACAAATACTAATGTTTCATTTCATAGATTTTAAGCTCAGAAATGTATCGAAAATCAAGGGATCCCATGAATCCCGCGTGATAATGGTTAGAATTTTATGGCACACTTGTGTTCTGATTCTGGATTAAAATGCAAATTCAGTTTTTTGAGTCACACTTGCTGTACTTGACTGTTGAGTGCAGTGTTAAGAGAGACTACCGTTCCACAATATAATGTGAGGCAAGAAGGAAGTATTGGGCACTGGGTGGTGAAGAAACAGCTCAGGTTGGACTGCCAATGAATAATCTAAATATAAATTGTATATATGTAAACACAAGTGATATTTTCTGAAAAATAAAAATAAATAATATTTATATAGTTTTCTTGTCAGTTTCTTGTTAAACTAACTTCCTGTTAATTTTGTAAAATTATTTTACAGTAACCCCCTAAATAGTACATAATTATGCCAGTGCATAGCATATACTTAATAGAATTAGTAGATACTATACTATGGGAATAAGAAACACTCAACATATTTGGTATACGTGAATCAAACTTAAGTAGCTAGCTAGTAGCTAACTAAACAGAAAACAAGATAATTTCTCTTCTTAATTCAAGCAAAGGTTGTAGCTGTTATTTAGAATGACTTACGTAACTAATTATATGCGGTTTCTCAACAGTCAAGTCAACTGTGCTAGCAAGAACAGATTGTTCTAGCGAATCTCTTTATAGTCTGAACCTACTACACTCTCTGCATGACAGAATAATATGTCAGCTAGCAATCAACCCCATTTGATTCAATGTTTTCATCTCTGTTACACATATACATACACATACAACAAAAGTGTAGACCAGGTTCCCATGCACCACCCTACAAAGGGGGGGACCCCATCCCTTACGCTTTACAATCGGGCAAAACATGGAGCATTCCTGTAACCATTGTGCTTGAGGAGGAGGCTCTCCATAAATAGCTGTGGGGTATGGGTTAGGGAGGGCGGACCACTATTCCCCTTCTCTGTGGCCTGGCCCTCCATTCAGCCATAGACAGCTCCTCATTGACTTCCCACATGGAGGAAAGAGTGCTGTTTGGGGACGCTCCCTGGCTTTCAGAAACAAACCCCATTGTTCCTCACGCTCACACGCTTTTCTTCCTCTTATTTTCCTTCTGCAGCCGTTAGCTTTTGTGCTTGTGCTACTCCTTTTCCTACAATGCAAGAGCATTTCCTGCCTTTCTGTCATCAAGGTAGATATGCACCCCGCACACCCGCCCACCCAGAGAAAGCCGGCCTATTAAACAGTAGGTGGTTTACTCATTTAATGTCACAGGTTTTTTTTTTTTTTTACCGTAATGACACCTTTAATCAAATAATAGTTAGTAGCTGATAAACAGAGGTAAACAGCTTTTGCTGTGCCACATAAATACCATGCAACAGATATGCGTGGATCCAGGTAGTTGAGCTTGGAGGTGCCCAGAGCAATCTGCTTGTTCTCCTCTCTGTCTGTGGCCTGCACCTGGAGCTTCATCAGCTGCTCCTCTATCCTCTGGACAGCTTTACGCTTCACCTCCACAGCCCTGAGAGAGACACAAGGACAGACAGAGGGAGATGGATACAGAAAGAAAAAGAGATACAGAGAAAGACAAAGACAGAGATGCATAGACGCAGGGAGACACAAAGAGAGGAAGAATTATACTGTATTGTTCATCTGATGTTTAGTAGTCTGTACAGATAAAACTTCGTGGCCTTACATCCCACAGACGAAGAAGTTTAAGTAAGTAAGTAATGAATAAAACTGTGACAGCCTCTTGCACTGGTTAGCAGCGCTCAGGCTTTCTTACTTTTTGCTTTTGTCATCATGGGAAGCCTTGTGATCAGCCTTGGCAGCCTTCAGCTGCTTCCTGGCTGCTGACAGTTGATTCTGTTTCTCGTCGATCTGCAATCACAACAAACACACGCCGAGTGAAGTAGATAATCTGCAACACGTAGAGAGGGAATATCTTTATCTTTTACAATGACAAAAAATCTCCAAGGCAACCAAGATGATGCCAAGACATCATTGCTTGTGGAGGGGCAACAAAACTGAAGAAAGGTGGAACACAGGGGTTTACCTTGGTCTGAAGGTTTTGCATGGACTTCTCAAATGTTTTGGGTGGAGCTCTCTGGTGGTTACAGAGGATAGCCACTGCCCGGTTGGCTCGGTTGTATGACAGGATTTTAGCTGGGATGCTGTCATCAGCTAGAGACCCAACAATGACACAACAAGGCAGGAGAAGTAGTTTAAAATGATTTAAATTTGAAATTACAGACCCAAGTTTTGCAGTGGTTATGCATTTCAAGGTATAATAAGTCTTTTGTTTTATTATTTGTCCTAACAAACACAACACAGACGCCACCGGTTACATAGCCTCTCATACATTACTGAAAGTTTCTGTGATAACAACAGGTGGAATCATCTGTTGAGTTTACAGCAATGTGTACTGGTCCAAAATACTTTTTCTTATTATACTTTTCTAGACATTTTTGTGCAATTGTCAGACATTTTAAGAATGTTAATTCATCTTTCAGACTTCCATATACATTTAAGAAAAAAAAATAACGATACGAAATACTTTTTTATGTAATTTAATTGTGTCAAATCTAATCACCATTTTTAATTGTATTCATAAAAAAGTGCAAAAACATTTATTTTTCACGTGTGTGTACATGTACGCCTCTCACTCGACACTGCAGAATATCAGACTATCTAAGTGAGTTTTGGTTGAATTGCAGGAAAATTGTGAAAAACCGTAAAGAGTGATTACGAGTTTTAGCTGTGCTTAGAAACGATGTGGGTGTTATACAAGTGAGCAGTGTGTGACTGGCTGAAGCTGCTGTCACTCACAGCAGGAAAGTTCCTTGAGCTGCTGTTGCAGGGTGATGGAGGCGTTGTAGGTACGAAAGACCTTGGCTGTCAGGCCATCCATCAGCTCCTGTAAGTGCTTATTCAGAATAGAAGTCTGCAGGAAACACGGAGAAAGAAAAGAGGGTACAGTTTGGAGAGGAAGCGGAAACAGAGTGACAGAAGTATTACAACTAGCAATTTAAACAGTTCAGCCTCAGAGGCATATATTCATGTGTGTGTTTCTTACATTCAGTCTGTCAAAGAGGTCATCTTCAGGCTGCTTGTTCTCCAGGAACAGCTGAAGGTTTTTAAAGACCTGATAATAAATCAGCAAAGATTTATTTAGCACGAAATCACTTACATTTAACAAGGTCAGACTAACAGTGTTCGGGGATGCACAATCACATTTCTGCCATATGGGGGTGCTATATTATTCCTGTTCATGATGACAAGTGCAGGTGGTTTATTACAGGTTAATGTGTCTTTTGTATGCATTTCTATGTGTAAGTGAGGATGCAGAGAGGAAGTGTGGCCAAATAGATGGTGCCCAGACTTGTTGAAGAATTTGTGACTGAATACAGAACATGTCTAGCGTGTGTCTGTTTGCATATCTGTGTGTGTTTGTGTGTCTTTGCACTCCGGTAATAGCAGGAAACAGACCACCCTCTGAGGCAGAACTAACGGAAAGCTTTTAGTGCCTGATCACCTGTCTGTGCAAACATCCTCCACAGCGTAGCAAATTCTTATCCCATTAACACTAAATTCACATAACTGTCAAATACACACCCAACACCACCCATAAAACCACGTAAAGTCACAGCTTTGTGCTTTAATGTATCTACCAACTCTTCTCTCCCTCCGTTCCCATGTTCCTCTCCTCACAGTCCCTTCCCTTTCTTACCCTCTTCTCTACAGGGATCTTGTTGTAGTAGCGGATGGAGTCCTTTCCCAAGAAGTCAAACTCCACCACGTACTCCTGGTCGTCCATCTTGGGGTACAGTTTGATGTGCTCCACCCGCAGTGAGCAGCAGCCAACTGTGTCCGCCGTCTCACCTTCCTCCTTTTCGTTACCAGCCCTCAGTGCAAGCTACAGGGGAAACGCCACGCATCGTGATCATTATCAAGACTTAAGAAGGGAGCCCTTGTGGTTAACAGAAATGATAAAAGGGGGTCTATAGTAAAATGAAAACTGTAAATTTCAGCATTTCATTGCTAACATGCTTAGTAACATTGCGAGGACCTTACTCTGATGGTAGATTTCAATCTCCATCCAGTGCTTTTTTCATATACATAACAAGTTAAAATCAAAGATATGTTGGTGTTTGTAATATTTTCCCCACTTGTTCTGTATCTTATCATTACAGTTTTACTGTATTTCTCCTCACCTTGTCTATGAAATACAGTGCCACAGCTCTCTGCCTGATCCTCATCTCTTTTGACTTCCAGTCGTCTCTATACTGGGTACGGAGGCGATCCACACATTTCTTCAATCGTCGAGCAGTCTCATATTTCTGCCAGTCCTTCTCCCCCTGCACACACACACACACAACAAACTGTTTATCCAACAGGGAAACAGATGGATAATTTTTTTCAACAAGGGATCACTGGTGACATATTTAAACTCCTTTAGTTAGGATTAAGTCAGTACCTTGATCCTGGAGCTAGGATTCAACATGATGTACTTAATGGAGCCCTGGATGTTCTCCGTCCAAGATACCAGCCAGGTCACCTTGTTATCATGACGAACCTCCTTCCATTTTGTTCCTGGGGGAGGTTTAGGGTGCTTGGAGTCCCTACAGAAAAAGAGGCAGGTTTACTATAAATAGGTGCGAAATGTGTTGACAGCTTTTCCCATATGTATATTTAGCACAGCATCTCAGTGTTGTCTGAGACCACTGAGACTGTGTTTCTACCTATGTGTTGATTAAGGTGCATTCCTCATAGGTATAATAAGCAGCACTTATTACAGACCTAAAATGAATCTACTTCAATAAAATATTTTTTCATCTTTATGGGCCAATCTAAGATGAACTTTATATTGTAAACACTACAGCTATGAGACAATAGTGTACAGAGAAATGTCACTGTAAAACAAACCCCATTATGACCAGTATGTGGGGGTCGACATGTCCTCCCTGGGTCGTGTTATTGTTTGCACACACACAGCGTACTCAGACAGGAAAACTACCTTTGACAGAGTGCCGGCACGTGTGCATCTGTGTTACTATGTATACAACATGCACTATATACATTCTTTTGCTGGTGTCTCCGTGATGGCAACTGAATGCTGCAAATTAGCCTTCCTGTAAACTCTCTCTCTCTCTCTCTCTCTCTCACACACACACACTGCCCCTGAGGCATGGAATAACAGAAATAAAACGAAAATTATTCCCACTGTCTATAAATAAATCCAGCACAACATGGCAGTGAGAAGATGGAAGATAATGGGAAAGAAAATGAAAAAAGAGGATGAGCAGGGAGAGAGAGGTTAAGAGCAGGACAATGAATGTGAGGTTTATGTCTGCATGTGTCCTTTTGACAGACTAATAGCTTCCACAAGCACCCACTTAATATATTCTGTTTTCCAATCACACATGTTCACACCTTACCCTTATAATTCACACACTACTCCCACTATGTACTTTCACATAACTACAATAGTTTGACAGGGCCATCTTGTGGTAAAAACTCAGGACAAGACATAATATTAACATCAGTGTTCTGACAGGTTTTGTGTTTATCCTATGAATCTTATACCTAAAAACTAAACTAAAAATGAAAAGGTCCATGGCAGTGAGGGTGGTGATAACGGTGGTGTTGAGATTACCTACTTGCTACAGTTAATAATGATGTCTTCAGGTCTGATGCGTCGTTTCAGCATGCCCATCTTCGGATGATCGCCTCGTCCTCGAAAGAGGCCTGGCGGCTCGATGCGGAAGTTTCCAATCCTCTCCTTGTGGTTGTCCATGATGCAGAAACCGTACTCCTGGAGGAGTCTCTCATTCTCCTCTTTGTTTTTCTACAAAGTGTATGAAAATATGAAAATGCAGTGAGAGATTTCGTGATGGTTTCAGGATTGGGAGAGTCTGCATGAATGTAGGCCTACCTGTTTCTCCTCTTTTGACAGCTGTTTCCTAGCTTCTGATTGGGCCTTGAAGTATTCATTCATCTCACTGAAGTTGCACTTGTTCAGGTCGGTGATCTTTGACTTCTCCTCTGATGTCATTTCCTAAAATAAAAGAGAAGACATCTGAAGCATGTCCAACTTAAATACTTGAACGTCACACCTTCTGTAGACTCTGGCTCATGTGCTCAACTTGAGACACTTGAAAATGTCTTTATCTCCTCACCTTCCTCCAGTCCTTAAAGAAGTTCTTCCTGAAGATGTCCTTAGTGGTGTACTCATGATCCAACATCTTGGCAAAAAATGTAGCTACCTCCTCAGCAGGGGCACTAAGCTTCATAGGCTTACCTACAAATACAGAAAACTCACACTGTAGTCTTGACCATACAAAATTAATAATATATTACAACTTTTTTTTACACAGACAGACTCACCATCATAGAAAAATTTGACTTTGTCAGGCAAGGGTTCATATGGAGGTGCAAACACTGGACCCTTATGCTCAAGGAAGCGCCATTTGGAGCCATCAGTATATCTTTCCTCCTCCCACCTAATCACCAGAAACAACAATAAAATACAACCCATGAGAGAAAAGAAAACTATAGTATCTACTTGTCAGTAGCTGTTTATATCAGCTAACTGTCCTTGGTGTGTAATTTCCTGAGGAAAAATTATCAAAATTATCTTACCATTTCCACTTCTCCTCTTCTTCTTTTTTGGCTTTCTTTCCCTCTGTTACATTTTTGTCTTTTGTCTTCTTTTTGGGCTTGATGTCCTGAAACAAGTGAAGAGAACAGAATAGAACACAAACAGCAGACACTCCAGCCCTGGGAATATGATAATGTATTCATCAAAATAATGTAAAAAAAAAAAAAAAAATAATAAACCTCATCTTCCTCATCCTCTTCGTACTCATGTTTCCTCTTCTTGGCCTTTTTGTCATGTTCTGTCTTGACTTTTTTGGGCTTGTATTCAAATCTGTAAACAAATATATAGATAATCTAAATGTATCTCAGATTACAGAACTGACAGTGACAGAACAGGAAGCATAAGGTAAAGATCTGGTTTAATTTGCATGATACCCACTCTTCATCATCATACTCTCGTTTGGAGGTCTTGTTGTGTTGGGGAGAGGGGTAGAAGCCGTTGTCTTCTTCAGGCTCACTCTTAATGGCAGGAGAGCTTGCATCTCTAAGCCACACATTGAAGAGATTTAACTGCATATTAGTAAAGCAATATCCCACTAATCATAACCAAGCAAAGCCTAAGCTTGAAGTGAATTCTTTCCAAAATGACTTATGGCCAGAGCTGCTTTATAATTAATTTATCAGGCACAACAAAGAGATGCTGTTTACCTTACATATCCATTTTCTTTCTCCTTTTTAGGCTTGTCTACATAGGATGATTTGATCTGTGAGAAACAGGGGAAGATATATTAGCATATCTCTTTGATAAGTAAAATGTGCTTCAACCACTTTCCCTCTTTTAAACAATGTTGTAAACTTTAACTTATAGTCAGAGTTCATGGAAGGCTATAGGGGCCGTCTGTGCTGATATTAGTTTTGTAATTTGTTTTCTCACCAGGGCAGTCTCATGAAGACATTGGAAGAGATTAATACACGAGAGTTATGTCAAGACCACAAAATACTTAATTTTGTGATCATGAGAAAACAAAGCTTTTTAGTTAATTTTACAAAATAATAATTCTGTAATAATGAGAAAACAAAAATATAATATTTACACTAAAGGCCTGCACAGCCTTTTATAAAAGGCAGACTGACTGTCCATTAACAAACCTTCTCCTCTCTCCTCTTCTCTTTGTCCTTGTCTTTCTCTTTGTGTTTTTCCCTGTGCTTGTCTGAGCTGCTGTCACTGTGCTTCAGCTTCTCTTTGTCTCGGTGTTTCCTCTCAGAGTGGTCCTTATGTTCACTGGAACACAGAAGCCACAGAGGTCAGAGATCAAGTGCACAAGGTCAGATGTGGACCAGATGCACAGGCACAAAAGATGTCATCGACAAAGCACCAACCACCAGCAATATAAACTTAACCATTTTTAACAAACAATGACAGTGTCATGGACACCTGCCAATAAGAATGATCAAAGTCCTGACTCTACTAACAATAATATAAAGAGTACAGTCTAGACCTGCTCTATATGAGAAGTGCAATGAGATAACTTTGAATTGTTGTGAATTGGAGCTACATAAATAAAACTGAATTTAATTTAATCCTACAGCCCACAAGTATTTCAATTAGACAAAAAAACAACATAAGAACTGTTCCACAATGGTTACAATTACAAATTACAAATGCTCTGCAGACGTCATTCATAAAAGTGGATTTCATGGAGTCCTTGTCATGTATGTTTGCTGACTTAACATGGCAGGTTCTATTAGTTTCGATGAAATCAGCAGTACCCTGGGTGATTTGTTCATGTTCTTGTTGAAATGCTTGCTTTTTTGTACGTTTCATACTGGCAGACTCTGCATCCAAATACATGGAATGTGTCACTATCCACCTCATTGAAGATTCAGTTATGACAGCTAAAACCACCACTTCATAACAGAATTTATACTGGTAAAATACAGCATTGTGAGGATATACAGTATGTTAGTAGGTAAAGGTAACACTGAAAAATGATAATTTTAGCAGCTGTTGACAACACAAATATTGGTATAGGGCTAAAGAAATGTGCATTGGTCACTCCATATGCAAAAACATCAACTCGAATTTTGTCTGGTATTTGACCAAAAAAACATGAGAGGAAGATGCAGATATCCAACCTGTTGCTGTGCCTGAATTTCTCTCGCTCCTTGTCTTTCTTGTGGTCTTTGTGTCTGTGTTCCTTGTCTTTGTGCTTGTCTTTATGTTTGTGAGTGACTATGACACAAAGGAGAGATCAACTTGTTTAGCAGCAAAGAAATATCAGAACAAAAAATAAATATTTTTGCCCAGTGTGTATATCTGAGAATCAGTCTTTTACATCTGATTGTCTACACTTATAGATTTACTGTAGATGTCCCTTGCATTTATTTGAGCCAGGAAGTGCAATAACACAAGCTGAAATAGAAAAAAGCATCCTCCATATTTCTTCTGTATTCTACCCCACTGTTGAAAGTCACTCTCCAATTAGCTCTCAGTGCCCTACATCTCACCCCAACACACAATTGCTGTAGCTGCCCCTGAGGTTCAACCTCCATCTTCATCCTCGAGGACACACCTGTATGGTGGTGTTTTGAGATGGTATTTCCCTCATAAAAGAAAAGGGACCTGATAGTGATACTTATTAGTAACCTTGTCATACTTTAGATTTACCACAAGATCACTTTAATATTCCAACTGTATCCTCACAACATTCATCTCCTCTAATATTTAAATATTTAACATAACAATAGCTTTTTTCAGCAGGCTTTTATTCAACTTTAGCTGATTACTTGGTTGCTAGTGTTCTCTAGTCCCTCTGGCCTATGGGTAAATAAGTATACTCTGAGTCTATATAGTATAGTATATATATATAATAGTTAATAAAAACAACACCACAGTATACTGATATATATATATATGATATAGTCAATATGAGGAGTAAAAATAGTTTCATGCTCTCAGTGCAGCTAGAAAATGTTTAGGCTATAACAATGATTTTACAGGAGTCTTCATATTAAAATGCTTCCTGCTGAGTGATATCCCTCCTGAGGTAGACCTGGCTTGGCTTGATCATCACCTCGTGGCGCCCTGTTGTCATGGCAGTTTAATAACGGGTATTATCTGCTATATTTAACAGTAGCACACATCCCAGTTATAAACTAAATAATTTCCCACAGACTGACTTTGCTTTCCATCTCATCAGGCAGCAAATTAAGCTTCTAGGGAAATAATGCTCTCAACTTTGCAGGAGTAACGGATACTCTTGCGTGGAAGCTCTAATTTGTGCAAAAAATGACTACTCAAGGCATATGCTTTTTAATAATGTAGTGCAACTTTGTTTTCTGTAGCTTAAAGTTTTAAACTCATGTGTGAGCGTTCCCTGTTGGCAGTGCAGATAAATGTCTCTCGCACAGAGATGGAGGCTGAGTGCGTGCAGCTGGTGGTGAGACACGGGCAGGGCAGGGATAGGCGATAAGCTCCCAGCTCTCGCCTCCATATCACGGCAGACAGTTGGCTCTCTGATCGGCGCCCTGGCTGCTACAGAAAAAGAAAATGGCGCAGAGACTAAGTCCTCAGCCCCAATTCTGCCACTTTCGGCTCCAAAATTCGTTGTAGTTGCACGTACATATTATAAAACTAAAGCGTGCAAAATAAACACGACGCCAGGCCCTTTCGGAATAACCCAGCAGATTAAAAAACCGAGGGTCGCAAGTGTACACTTTAGACCCTGTTTTTGAACAATAGCCGCAAGAGAGTGGAGGAGAAGGGACTTAGTCTCTGGGACGCCATTTCTGTCCTTTTAAAAACTAACAGTAGACAGATCACGATTCCGATTGGAAATCAGAGTCAATATGAATAGAAATCATCATCAGAGCACCTACCGCTTCCTTTAGATCCAGAATTGACCTGGAAATTGTGAAAAAAGATGTTTTTAATATTTCAATTTTGCAAATGCCGGTAGCTCGGTTATTCAAGTTTCAATTGGCATACAAATGTACCTTAAAATACATGTATTTTCCCACAATAAAATGCAAATACTCCACATATTTCTTTTTTGTTTTCACTAAAATGACTAAGAGAACAGCGTAACTTATTACGTTACCTATCATTTCTTAACCGTTATTTCATATCATGACGATTAATACTCGTCAGTTATTTCCAAGGAATTGATACAAACTGACCACAGACATGAATTATTGACTAAGAGGTACCTGAGAATCTCCATGTCCATGATCTCCGCTCATGGTCAAGTTGTTTGTGTTTGTAAAGCAGGTGAAGTTATCACAGTAGACAGCTGTTCAGGATGCGATGCTCAGGGAACCCTCACTGACAGACTGGAATGGAGTCCCAACGTTTACTAACTGCGCATGCTCACACCACCCTGAACACCGAGAGAAATTACTGTGCGTGGTCCCTGCCTGAGCCAAAATTTTAAGTCAGTGATGGCAGTGTGGATACTACAAATTACACTAGTTTTATTACATTTATACAGGATGCCTGTTTCTGGTGGAAGCAAAAAAATATACATATCCTAGAGCATCACGTGCTGTCAATGCTTTAATTTCTCTTAACCTAAATGGAGTCTTCACTGTTTACATTACACTCCACCTCCTACTAGTGCTTATCAATAATACAGTACTTTAATGCAGCACTGGAAAGAATGAGCAAGCTGAGACTGAACTTAAAATGATCAACAACCTTAGGACAATACATGAATCACCTTACACAGTTTCACAGACCAAAAGCAGTAGAAAATTTAATTCAGTTTTACAACATAATTATACAATCATGACAAGCTCTATTATCAGTCTTCACATGATTAATCCAGCATTTAATATAAAAAGCACATTCACACAAACACGTACTGTATGCACACATTCTAACTACAATCTCACATAACAGCATGGACAAAACAATAGCATAATTCTTTTTAAAAACAATCTGTACATGGTTTCTTCCTCCAGTGAAAATTCATAATCTGGGAACAGAGAAACCAATATCGACTGATTCACAGCGGAAAACAAAAACATTTACAGTACAGTTCACAGGCTATTTAGACTTCCTTCGTTTGGCCTGGGTGGGGCTCGCTCCAGTTTCTGTTAAAAAGAGTACACAAGTGTATTAGAGAAAAGGTAGTAATGCCATGTGTATGTCTTTAAAAGCTGCTTGTGTATTTAAGTTACCTTTTACAGCAGCATTGGTTCCAGGCCTGGCTGATCTCTTCCTAATGCCGCTGTCCGCTACTGGCTCCTCCTCCACCTCCTTTTCTGCCCGGGAGCTGCGTCGGCTTGGTCCCTTGGGCTTCTCCACAGCAGCTCTGGGAAGACCAGATAGAAAAACAACAAACGACAAGGAAGGAAGGACAACACAAGGATGTGTTATTAAATATGCAAGGGTGCGAGTTAACTCTGCTCTACTCAGAGAAAGATATAATACCACTCTGGACTCTGCTGTTTTTCCTCGTCTACCACAGATACTGTCCGTCTTCATCCCGACAGCATCCACTGCGTCGACATGATCACTGCTTGTGTCTTTGCAGCGCAAACATGTTAAAATACATACCTTGGGACTAAGTTGATGGGCGTCTTTCTTTTCTTTGCCCATCTGTGATAGAAGTGGAAAAACAGCGGTAAACTATAAACTGTGCTGAACAAACATGGCTTTACTTCCCCACCATATTATGACAATCCCCAGGAAAGGTCAGGTCAGTGGAGTGGTACAATTTGCTTTGTGATGGGCTGTTTTTTTTTGTTTAAACATCTGACATGCATTAGTATATTTATATTGTTGCATGCTAATCATACATACCAAGTGCTGAGGCCACGCGGCTCATTGTTTTCACCATGTACCCCCTTGGCCAACCAAAAGAACTCCCTGAGTTTCAGTAGAGTTAGAAATGTCTAAGCATTTTTCCTTCGTGAGCACGGGTCTTAAGACTAGGCCAACTTTTCAGTGATCAATAGATAGAATAGATAATAGTAGGGGACACCTTAATAGACCCCAGCACATGAAGCATTCCACAGCTAATCAACAATACAGCAGTTAAAAGAATACAAATGTTATGAGAAATCTTACCCTGGCTCAGAACCCGTCGAGACCTCTTCACCTGAACAGGACAAAAACAAGAGTTATTTCTATGCCACCTAGTTCCAAATGACTATTACGATATTATATGGAATTGTTCTTTTCTAATTAAAATACAAGCATTTTTAACAAATCCTTGAAACAAAGATGACCACAATTACCGGTCTTCTCACTGGCAACAGGTTCCTGCGACTGTGGGACTTCTTGTTGAATAGGTGCTGGGAAAAAATTATTGAATAGTTCAACTGACACATTTGAATATGTAAAACAAATTATTAGTCAGGAATACATATCACTGATTACTCAACTAAAACCACATATAGTGTGGCTATGTAAATGTTTGTAAGGTGATGAGCAGAAGGCTTGGATAACTGTCTCTCCTCCACTACCACCAGTTAGCAACAGCTTTGCATATAGCAACAAAAACAGGAATGCCAAATATTCTTTGTAAATGTACAAACCCAGGAAAGCTTAATACTTAAGGTTGCATGACACACGGTATATAAAGGTTCGTGTAGGATTATGGCCAGAATATGGTCATTATCCTGTTTATTTGATACATGCATACATACCCAATGATTCTTTTAGCTCACAGTTGTGTGTTTACCTGGGGTGGTCTGAGTGGTTTCAGCAGGTGCTGCAGCTGGTGGCATAGGGGGCTCCATAGCTGGGGGGTCAGACTGAGCTGGCGGAACTCCACTGGGGTTAGCAACTGGAGAGGATGTGGTGGGGGAAACCTCCTGAACAGGTCCAGGTCCAGCAACAATTGGAATAATGGACGGTACGGGACTTTGTACAGGAGCAACCGTAGAAAGCAAGGTAGCAGAAGAGACACCTGTGGTAGTACCAACTACAGTGACAATAGGAGCTTGAGAAGTTACAGCCTGGGCTGGGCTTGAAACGGAAGCTGGTGCAGACCCTGGAGCCTGGGTAACAACTTGAGCAGGAATAGCTACTTGGCCAGGAACTGGGATTGGAGAGGAGACTGCAGGCAGAGTAATGTTGTTTGGAGCAGCAGTAGTATGGGGAGCTAGTGCTTCAATCTGAATGGCAGGACTAAAGACCTGTGGTGGCACAGCCCCAGTGGGCCCCTGCACATGTCTTTCTACAGGACTCTGCTGGGAGTCAGCTGTACCAGTAACAGCTGCAGCGGCCTGTGTGGGTTTACTTTTCACCTGTGTAGTAGGAGATGGAGACATGGGGCTCTTACGGATGGAGTTAACAACCCCAGGACTAGAGCAGGGAGGAGGAGAAGCCAGGGGTGGCTGAAAGGGAGATGATGCTGAAGGGCTTGGATGGGGAGATGGCTGCTGGACCGGGGGACTAGATTTCTGAGCAGAACCTGCCTCACCTAGATTTTCTGTTTTGAGAGCCCCTGGGTTAATTTGCTGAGGAGCTGGGAGGATACCAACTGGGGCTGATGGGGACATACTAGTAGCAATCTGGACCTGTCCAATAGTACTTCTGGTGGGCTGAGTGCTTGTCATGTTAGCCCCTGAGGACTGGGTGGAACTTGGGGCAGGACATAGTTGGATGTTTGTAGTGGACACTTGAATAGGCCCCATCATGGTGACTGACTGTGATACCACTGTGGTATTGGGAGCCACAGGCGCACCTGGGACCTGGAAAATTGGGTTGATAAATACAGGGGTGGTGGCGATAAAGTGAGGAGGTCGGGGGACAGGGGCCTGCTGCCGGATGTCCTGAGGTCTAATGTTCTTGTTAGGGACAGCCACCATGGTGGAGACCATAGATGCAGGTGCCTGGGGAGTGGAGGCTGGGGTGATGGCGTTAGAGGTGACAAACACAGTAATCTGGTTGGGGGAAATGGTGCTAGAAGAGGCAGGGATCTGTATGACTGAGTGAACACTTGTGACAGGTTTAGGACTAGGGCTTGGTTTTAGAGCTGAACTGGCTGGGTTTAGAGCAGAGCTGGAGTTAGAACTGGTACTAACAGTGGAGGCAGGACTGCTCTGACCAGAAGTGACTGAGTTGGGGCTTACATTCGTGGTGGCATTAGTGTTAGTACTGAGGGTGGGGCAGAGGGTAGGTGTTGGGTTTACATTTGGACTGGGATTGACACCAAGGGTGGAGATGGGGTTTTGGTTAAGGCTGGGTGTAGTATTGGAGTTCACGTTGGTGCTAGGGTGCAAGCTGGGAATTGAAGCAGGCTGCAAATTTGGACTGCTGGTAGGGATTGGGACAGCAAGTTTGGGTTTAGCTTCTGATTCATTTATGGTGGCAGTGGTAGTGACAGCAGCTGACACATCTGTACTCTGGGAATTACTGTGGAGTGGTCTCTCTGGATCCATAGCAGACTTGGGGCTGTCCTTTCCCATAACATCCCTAACAGTATTACTCTGTATGGGCCGAAGAGGCATGTTTGGGATACCTGTGTTATCCAGTAACTGGTTAAGAGAGGTTGGAG